>NC_021164.2:4577525-4602683 GCF_000331145.2 Cicer arietinum | reverse complement strand
TATATATATATATATATATATATATATATAAAGTGATAAGTTAAATTATAAATCTTTCATATTCCATTTCTTTTTTTAAAAAAACTTTCATTATTAAAAGAAAAATCACTTTAGGCAACAGTAGACACATAATGAATAAAAAAAATATTAGACACAAAATAAATGTTTTCAAAATTTTAGGTCACAACTAAATAAAGAATTTTGAAACATAGTTTATGTGATTATTCCTTATTTTTATTTTTTATTTTAACGAGTCTAACATGAAACTAACACATTAATTATGAAAAAGAAGAGGAATATTAAGTTTGAATCCTCACGTCAACATATTATATATCCATACAATTACCATAAAAACTGTAATTTTGAGACTTCTTATTCCAATTCTAATAGGCAACAATTTTTTCAATTCAACCTCAATTAAAATATGAAATCTATTGTATGAATTATAAAAATTAGACACAGTTTGGTGAAGTATTATTATTAGATCAGAGTTTTTCTGTCCATTAAAAAAAGAGTAAATAAGTGCAGTTTATATATTTAATCTATAGTTATTGATGTAAGAGAGATGTAAATGTAAATCTTTTTATAATTTGAGTTCAAATGTTTTATCTACCTTGAACTGAATTGTGCACCTTCTTCTAACCCTAAATTTTTAATTAAAAAAATGTTTTCATAAATGAATTGGGTGATTGAATCAGGATCGGTTTGATTTGGTCGTCTTGCATAAGCTTTGCGAGGTCAACATGTTTTGTAATTCCTAAATAAATTAATAAAAATCAAGAGCTTCTTTGAAATAAATTATTATCATGAATAGAAGATGAATTACTAATTAATGAAAATGTGATTTTTGAAATAATAAAACATTGACAATTGTTAATTTTAAAAGTCTTTTAATATTAACAAATAAAATTAATAAAAATTCTAAAAAATAAAAATAAGAAATGTTTTCCTTAAAGTAAACCGACTCTAAATTGTTCACACACTCAAGTAAATAAACAAAGGGTAAATTATTTTTTGTCTATTGAGTTATTTTTAGATTGAATAATGATATAACACACTTTTTAATATATTTTCTAACACATTCTCTTTGATTGGTTAAAATTTCATGGATCCCATCAAATTCATATGGGACTCCCATGATTTGGTGGGACTTATGTGAATTTTAATCATTCAAATATAATGTGCGTGTTGTTAGCACTTCTCTTTTAGATTTCATTTCAATGCCTTTAGTTTTTTCTATTATATTTTAATCTCTTTAGTTATAAATGTTAAACTCTTTTGTCCATCAAATTTTATCTTCAATTTTAGCACCTTCAATTTCAAGCATTAAACATTTTGGTCTCTTAAATTATAAATATTAGACACTTTAGTCATTAATTATACGAGTAACTAATATTTAATAGAGCAAAATATCTAATTATATGTCGACGTTTGTAAGTTAACAAGACCAAATTAAAATGAAATCGAAAAAAAAGAAGTTAATTGATCAAAGTGTGTAAAGTTTGAATTTGGATTTCCTCAAGAGTTTGTTATTGTAAGAAGCTCATGATTTGTTATAATGTACCTACAACATCTATTTTTATTTGTTAGTTAATAATTGATATTATTCACTTTACACTCTAAAATAAATTATTCATTTTAAAAGAGTTGAATCCGTAAATTGTATAACTTAAGAGATCAAAGTTGATAATGCATCGATAACCCATTTAATTGTGGTAGATAATGCATCAATAACTTCACAATTTTAGTAGTCGTGTTCAACTCAAGCGATAACCTATTTAAATAAACACAAAAAATAAAACAACAATTAAACAAAATAATTGATTAATGAAGAAATTAAAAGCATAAACACATAATTAATTCAAGAATTGCAAAGCCACTATTTATTTAAGATAACTTTAAAAATCAATATTAAATTGAAAGAAATAAACTAAATATTGAACAAAAGACTATAAACATATGTATTTGTTAGGAACTATCACATACTTCGACTTTTACATAAAACAATCAAATATAATATATCAAAATAAACTCTCAAATCAATATGTTGACACATAAAAAAAAATTGATCTTAAAAGATATGGTAAATATCACCGAATTCGGGACAAGATATTTGACTTGATAATATTGATATTTGTGCTAAAACTTAAAAACGGATACATCATATCCATATATGACATGTTACACTAATTATACCACATCATTTAATAATATGATGTGACACATCTAAAATTCATTTATTCTTTATTTTTTATTCTACTTTATCTCTATGATTTAACACCCAACAAAAAAATATAACTCCCATTAAAATATCTTAAGATCATTGTCAGTTACTTTTTTTTAATTCATTACATATAAATATATTAAATATTTTAATTATAATTTATTAATTAAAATGTTGAAATGTACCAATAATTAAATCACCATAAAATATGAAAAGATATAATCATTATTTCTTAAAAATCAATAATCAAACTTATGCACAAACAATGCAATAAAATTTAATTATTTTCATAAATATATTGTATGTGTTGGTTTTCAAATATGTATGATGTGTGATAAAGAATATCTAAATTCATGAATAAAAAGTGTAAGATGAATTGTAGAGACATATAAAGAATGTCACATAAGAAAACAAGTGATGTGACGCAAATGTTATGGTGTGACACATAAATGTGTGATGTGTCATTCAATTGAGTTTGGAGTATATTTAAATTAAAATAAATAATAAATATTAAAATAAAAAATTGATTTAAAATAACAAGACTTTGAAAGAAAAAAAAAAGCAGCAAAAGATATTTTGTGTAAAAATAAAAATATTATATTATACATTGAATATTTTTAAAATAATATACAATATCGTACATTTTTCTCTTATAAATATTGTCATAGTACATGTTTTATTTTTCCAAATGTAAGATAAATCAGATAATAAATTTAGTGTTTTTTGTTTTAAAAAATAGTACTTTGAATTTGTTCATTATAAACAATCTCTTAAAAGATTTTTTATACAAATAAAAAATTTAAATTAAGATAAATATTGAAAACAAAAAACCAATTTAAAATAGCAAGGCTTTGCATAAAACAAATAGCAAAAGATATTTTAAAAAAATTAAAATGTTAAATTTATGTTAAATATTTTTTAAGTAATTTGTGTAAATTTTTCTCTTATCAGTTCTCGTATACATATTCTATTTTCCACTTAAGGATAAAATAGATGATAGTTTCTTTTAACAAAAAAAATAGTTAAAATCAAATAGGCACATCTTATTTTCTTCAATATTACTTTGTGTTTTTGTCTACATTGAATTTGTTATTACATTATACTTGAATCTTTTTAAAATAAATACAATTTATAATTATTTTTCTTATATAAGTGTTCGGACATATATTCTATTTCTCCAATGAATGATAAAATAGTATAGTTTTGTTTGACAACAAAAATAATCAAAATTAAGTAGTCAAACTTTATCATTCCTAGAATTATTGTTTTTTTTTTCTTCCTAAAAAATAGTATTTTAAATTTGATCATCATAATATCTATCCAAAAAGAATGCAAACATGTAGTATAAGACCTCTAATAAAAGAAATTGTTATTTAAAATTTAAATAAAAATTAGACACTTAACATAGCATACAAAATCTTTTTTTTTTCTCAAAAGTTCACATTGAAAACTCACCTTCAATGTCTTCAATGTGGCATATCACCTTCAATGTTTTTAAAAATTCACATTGAAAACTTATTGAAAAAATGACACCCACGCGTGTTATATTCTAATTATTATGTTAATGCAATTCTTAAAAGATTCATCTTTTAAAAAAAAATTCACTAAACATTAATAATTCTCCCCACCATTTTACAAAGCATACTTTTCATATTTAACATCAATAATCTAACAACATATCAATCATGCATAGTCATTCTTCACACATCAAGTACACACAATTCATGTAATGTATAAACATTCGCACATCAAGTACACATAATTCATGAAATATACAAACATTTATGACAACCTATTACCTTGCAACGCTTCCTTAAAGCAAGAAAAACTATGCTACTCAAACTCATCACACATTCCATCAACAAAGTTCTAAATAATTTTATTTTGCTTTAAATGCAGTTTTAGTCCTCTTATTTTATTGATTCACGAAATTAGTTTTTTTATTTTAAAAGTCGACAGTTCTGGTTCATTCCTTTGATTTAATAACTAAAAAATTATAATGTGAGATAGTTTAAATAATATGACATATAATACGATGATGTAGAATAATAAACACTCATAAAATTGAAATAAAACAGCGTCAAAATTTAAATTTAAACTAAATCAACTTTTTATTTTTAATTTAATTAATAACATATGAATAATTAATACATCTACATGGTTCTATATCATAAAATTATACATCATGTCATTAAAAATATGTCGTCGTTTTTTAGTTCAAAAATTTGAAAGAAGACAAAATATTATCGATTTTTAAAATAGAGAAACCAATTTCGTGAATTAATAACAATAGAGGGATTAAAACTACAATTAAACGTTATACTTTTTTATATCTTTAATCAAGTAAATTTCACTAAGTCAAAATTTATACCCTTAGGGTACTAATTAACCCCAATTCAACCTCTATTCTCTATATAGACTAAGGTTTACTTTCTCACTTAAACAACTCAAGTCAAACCATAAGAAATTAATTATCCCGTTATCGCCGATATCGCTATCTGAGACAACATAGGTTCGAACCGAGTTTAAACGACTGCATAACAACAGACAGAGCCTTGAAACGCAAGGATAGATTGAAATAGGGTTTATAAACAATAAAACCCTAATTCCTTTTCAACGAAAAGAAATTACCAGAGAATCTGAAATGGAGGTTGAGAGTGTGAGCACAGCAGTAATGGAGAAGCGGGAGATAATCAACAACGTGATGTGCCTTTTGACTGATCCAGATGGAGCTCCTCTTGGCGCTCCTATGTACCTTCCTCAGAATATTGGTCCACAACAGCTTCAACAGATTGTTAATATGCTTCTACACAATGTAATTTAACCTTCCCTTTTTCTATTCTCTTTATTTTATTTTATTTTATTTTATTTTACATGATTATGAAATTCTTATTAGTTTGGAGTTATTTGATTGGTAGGTTTGTTAATAGTATTGCAATTGTAGTTGTTAATTGGTAGCATAGATAGATGGTTCAACATTGATAGTGTCAACCAAGTTTTTTCATCTTTATAGCAATATATCAAGTTTTCAGTATTTAGTTACTTAAATATTAGGGATGGGTTTGCCACAAATACCTCCAACTCAAGCTGCTCAAAAGGTTGAGTTGTTTCAAATGGCTCGCCTCACTTTTCATATATGATGATCATCATCATAAATACTAGCATAGGTTGTCTGGATGTCTGCTTTTTTTTCTATTGTTTGTTTGTGGTGTCAAAAGTTGATTTTAAATGAATTAGTTTTGCTAAAGTGATTCTGACTAAAAGTGAGTTGTATGTAGAGTAAATTATATTTAGATACATTTAGGTAAAAGTGAGTTGAACAGAAATTTTTTAGACTAAAAATTAGTCGCAGAGGCAAAAGCTTCAAATTTTACTTCAATTTAGAATCAACTTTGGAATCACATTTAATTCTTTGGGACCACATGCAAACATGTCCAAATCAATTCTGCACCTTTTGAATGAGTTTATCCATATATAAATGTGAAAACCGAAGTACATGTAATCTTCATTTTAATTTAATTTAATATACTTGTTTCAGATGTATAGTATCCTTGTTATTTGTGAAATTATCTAAATTTTAGTTTCAATATCTATATAGAAAAAAGTTCGATCAAAACTGTTGGAGTTCTCTTTATATTATGGGATAGATTATATTATCATCCGTTGAGTATCCTTTCTATATTCTCAATTTAGGAGGAGAAATTACCATATGCTTTTTACATATCAGATGAGGAGCTTCTTGTACCACTTGAAACATACTTGCAGAAACACAAAGGTTAGTCATGTTTGGTTTCAAACAAAATTGTCATTTTTAAATTTGTTTACTTGTTTGATTTTTACTAATGTTTCTCTCTTTTCCTTTATAATGTTAATTTAACATTATTTCAGTCTCGGTGGAGAAGGCATTGCCTATAGTTTGTCAACCTCAAGCTGTTTTTCGGATTCGTCCTGTGAGTCGTTGTTCAGCAACAATTTCTGGTATGAAAGATTTGATGAATTTTATTCTTCCATACATATAATGGCATAATGTTGTATGCAGACTTTTTTATCCTAAAAAGACTTGATTTTTTGCGTGCTAAATAAACCATGTAAAACGGAAATCTGGTTTGACTCTTGAAGATTTTAGCTTCATAGTGCATTAATATTATTGTTATATTACTTGGAACTCATGTTGTTGAGATTATTTGTAGGTCACGGTGAAGCTGTATTGTCCGTTTCCTTTAGTCCTGATGGGCGACAGTTGGCTAGTGGTTCTGGGGATACCACTGTTCGATTTTGGGACCTTGGCACTCAGACACCAATGTTCACATGCACAGGTTTGACATTTAAAGATGATGAGCCATTTCTGTGTTTGCGAAAAATAACATATTCATTTTAATTAAAGCAAGACACAATCAATTAATATTTAGACATTTTTCTCTCTGAATAACAAAAGCAACCAATTTGAATTGTTGGACTGTCCTGGTGATTGCATTGTTGGAAAGAACTTCTTGATAGATTGTGTAGTTTAACTCTGTTTTTGGAGACTCCTATTAACAGGAGTATGCTACAAGGAAGGGGGGAAGGAAGAGAGAATCTTCATTCTTTCCTTCTAATACCAGTTGATACTTAATTTTTTGTTAACATGCACTCTTTTGTATCTATAATGCGAATACGCCACAGATGTAGTTGTTTACATTTTATGCAGGACACAAGAACTGGGTCCTTTGTATTGAATGGTCACCAGATGGCAAGTATCTTGTGAGTGGGAGCAAGTCAGGGGAACTTCTGTGTTGGGACCCACAAACTGGAAAGCAATTAGGCAATCCTCTAAATGTAAGTTTTTAACCTTGAATTCCAATGTGTATTGTGAAGATGTCTTCTTCTTCTTCTCCTCCTTTAAAGTGCATTGGTAGCCAAATAAGGGATATATATACCTTTAGTCTTGGACCAAGGCTAAAGGTATATATTGTCAGAATAGTCGATGATGGCATGGTTCTGATTTTATCATGTTGTGGTGTTGGCCACTTCTGGGAACTCAATTGGATAAATACTAAATTTGATCCTTGAAATTGTAGGGTTGTATTAATCTAGTCCTCCACATTATCAATATTCTAAAATGATCCCTGAAATTTCAAAATGTTAATCAAATTCCTCACTTAGTTTCAAATTAATTCTCAATGTTATCAACTTATTGTCATTGCAGTTGTTGAAGTTGTGGGATTTTAGAGAAAAGAAGGAGATAAAATAATAAGGGTTTGAATATTATTGATAATAGCTTTATACTAACTTGATTACAAAATACTCAATATTAATCTCTATTTATAGAGAAACATAGACTCAATCCTAAATCAGGAATAAATCATAATAATAATGAGAGATATTCTAAGATATCTCTATGATTATAAATTGATCCTAGGAAATAACAAAAGATACTCTAATATAATATAATAGATATTTTTCTAATATTCTAACAGCAGTCTACTCCAAATATCAATGGAGGGACGAATTTGATTAAAATTTTGCTATACAGAGATTATTTTGGAATATCAATAATGTTAGGGACTATATTGATACTGTCCTAGAATTTCTAGGACCAATTTGGGTATTTACTTGAACTCAAAAATCAAAATGAGTGGGTGGCATTGCCAATACCAACCAACCAAGCAATGTTTTTAAAACTGGACTGACCATGAAACCAGTCAGGTATTCGTTAACGACACGGGCTGACCAAGGTCAAACTGGTCATAATGATAGATAATAAAGAATGGATTGGTTTAAATTACTAAGTTGAAAACAAAAGAGTGTGACTTTAAAAATTGAAGACAGATCAAAATGTATTATTCATTCTACTACTGTTTCCGCATTCAAAGAATCAAACAAAGATTTTAAAAAACAATAGGAACTTGAAACTCCAACCTCTGAAGGATCGCTTGTGGAAGTTAATGATTGGAAAAAAAAGTGGGCAACATTGGTTGCAGGGGTGACTCTTATTTTTGTTAGAATAAGTACACAACTCTTATTGATGCTGAATTTACTTTGCTTGTCCTCCCTCCCCCAATCCAAAATTGAGTAAATAAAATATAAGAATATCATGCTTTATTAATTCAGGCTTTCATGAGAAAATACACATGTTATTGGAGATATTGTAGATGAACTTTTGGGGTACGCACATATTTGAAACAACTACTTTGGTTCAGAATCAGTGTATTTATTTTTGATAACCGATGTTTGAAGAATTTTGTATTATCATATTGTTACTTGGACAATAAAATTTGAAATATACTAAATGTAGGGCCACAAGAAATGGATTACTGGTATCTCTTGGGAACCTCTACACCTGAATGCTCCTTGCCGTCGATTTGTAAGTGCAAGCAAAGATGGGGATGCTCGTATATGGGATGTTTCTTTAAAGAAATGTATGGTACTCAGTGGCCACACACTTTCAGTAACATGTGTAAAATGGGGTGGAGATGGTGTGATTTATACAGGGTATTCTCCTCCTCCCTTCCAATTTCTCTAAAGATTTTAGTCTGAGTTTTTCTCCATGCTCAATTTTTTATATTGCACAAATTGGGATATATTAGTACAGTAGTTTTGCTGCTAGATCAAGTTTTTTGCCTAGAAAGATGCTTCTTATTCAAGTTTGCAAGAGACTTTTTTTATTCATCCATTGAGGTTTTAGAGTATGTTTTCTCAACATATCTAGTATACTTTGATCTTTAGGAGAATTTTTCCTGCATGTGGGATGTAAAAACTCATTTTTGTTTAAATTTCCATTTAATGATTTTAACTCTTGTTTATCTTAGTTCAGAGATCTTACTTTTAGACTTTAAATTCAACTAATCCTGATGTTAACTGATGTTATGCTGCAGGGATTTTCCTTTTTTGATAATAAAATAACGGCTTATTATCACTCTATTTTGTATTACTGCTTAGCTCCTGACTATGTTGTTTTGTTATAGGTCCCAGGATTGTACAATCAAAGTTTGGGAAACCACACAAGGGAAGCTAATTCGGGAACTGAAGGTGGGCCTCATCCCTTTACAGAGAACTTTTTAGATGCTTTTTAAAGTTTGATTAGTTATTGTACATATATCCTGTTCCTACTCGGTGCCAACTTTTTCTTCAGTTAAGTTATTTTTATGTTATCTAATAGAACACACAACTTTTGTCTGCCTTTATTTTCCTCCAACCTCCCCTCTTATGTACCCCCCTCCTCTCTACCCTAACAGCCCTTTTCCATCTGTCCCTGCAGTTACAATTCGCCCTTAACTTCCTTTCCCTCTATAACTGCCTCTAACCTCTCTTTCCCAGTATTATTTTATTATCACTTCTCCTATACACATGTTTTCTTGGCCTATCATTATCTTTCATGTGTACCAGTCTAGCTGCCAATTGGAATTTTACTATTTAAATCCTCAAGGATATTACTAGGTGTTTAATTTTGATTTATTGTTGGAGTGTAAGTTAAACTTTGTATACCATCATCCAATGTGTAGATACATCATTTAAAAAGTAAATTTTCATGAATGATGATCAAACTCTTTTAATGATCATTTGTACATGAGAAGTTGAAAGTGTGAATATTTTACGTTCAACCATAGGATCAAAATAAATTACTAATACTTTGGGTTTTATGTTCAACATGCTGCCTAATAAGAAGGAAGGAACTTTTACTTATCAATATCATTTTAATAAATAAATCAATTATGGAATTTTTTTTCTTTCTTTTTAACAAATTTTGATGAGGTTATCTTGGAAAAAATGTTGGAATTTTATTTTCACCAATGTTAGTGGATTGGGGGCAGCTTTGTTCCACTGAGTTTCTATTTCTTTTTAGTTATTTTTTGTTTAGGAGGATTCCTTATCTTTCATTCTCCTTGTAACATTTTCTGTCTCAATTTTTTTTTATTTAAAAGAAAGTTAATCACAAAACATGAAAAGAATTATTCTAACAATGAGTTTTTTAATACTTATTTTTTGTACCACATACTTTGCTTATATTTTATTTTATATATTCAAAATAACTATTTGGTTAGTGATGGCATCATTTTATTATTTTCTCTTTTGATATTTATTTTAGGGACATGGGCATTGGGTTAATTCTTTAGCATTGAGCACTGAGTATGTTCTTCGGACGGGAGCTTTTGATCATACCAGAAAACATTATTCATCTCCAGAGGAAATGAAGAAGGTAACTATTAGTTTGTTTAATAGTAAATTTAGCCCTTTGAACCATAGTCATTATTTGAGTAGTTTTAACTTCCAAGTTACAATCAATTGATTATATTGTTTGTAGTTATTCTTTGAGTTGTTATCACATTCAATCCATTAAATATATTATTTCTCTTTTACTAATAATAGTTTATGCTGCTGATGTATGTAGGTTGCTCTTGAAAGGTACAAAACAATGAGAGGTAATGCCCCTGAAAGATTGGTCTCTGGATCTGATGATTTCACAATGTTCCTTTGGGAACCCTTCATCAACAAGCACCCCAAAACTCGCATGACCGGTCATCAACAGGTATTTTGTTTTTCTACAATTTTAAAATATGCCAATGAGAACAAACCAAAATTGTTCTTTCTTCATATTGCAATGTGACTTTGTATTATTTAGTAGAAAATTAGGATTTCGAAGAATTACTGGATGTAGTAGCTCTTGATACACATAAAATGGTTTAATAAGAAGTTCTTGTACACCTATTGACATCCTTTTTGTGAGCAGTCTGAGATCCAAAGCCCACACTGCTTGAGTCACTGAAGGTTGTAGAAGCTTGTTTGATCCAAATTAGTGTATAATTATAATTACTTGCATATGTCTATCTCTTATTATTTGTTATTGTGTCTACTCTAGTTGAAATTGATTTTGTTTGTTCAATTTGTTGTCAAGCCGATTAAATCGCAATTCATCAAGTTATAATTCCGTTTATACATGAATTATGCACATTTCATCTTTTAGGCTTAATGATACAAGTAAATCATGTTTGACAGCTTGTGAACCATGTCTATTTTTCGCCTGATGGACAATGGATAGCGAGTGCGTCTTTTGATAAATCTGTGAAGTTATGGAACGGCACTACAGGGAAATTTGTCACCGCCTTTCGTGGCCATGTTGGGCCTGTTTACCAGATCAGGTATAAAACATGAGTGATTCTATCTTACTTCAAACTGCTAGCCAAAGATATTTCATTTAAAACTACATTTAACTAATATATTTTACTCTGTACAGCTGGTCTGCAGACAGTAGACTTCTTTTGAGTGGCAGCAAAGATTCTACACTTAAGGTGACAATAATTTTCCTTTTGGTTAATATTTTTTTGGGTTTAGTTTGTACCAAATTTCATTGACAAAACAATAACTTTGACCTTACATTGTGTTTGGTTTTCAAGGTTTGGGATATTCGGACTCGTAAGTTGAAGCAAGACCTTCCGGGCCATGCTGATGAAGTATGTCTGTTTAGATGCCAAATACTTGAGTTATTTTTAAAAAATAAAATTTTCCACTGTAGTGGCTCACCTAAGTTTATTTTTTTTGCTGTGAAGGTATTTTCTGTTGATTGGAGTCCAGATGGAGAGAAGGTAGCCTCTGGCGGTAAGGATAAAGTGTTGAAATTGTGGATGGGTTAGGCTTAATTTTTGGATTAAACATGGGGAATATATTCTATAGTTGGTGTATGTATCTATCTCCTTGCTGTTCCCATTGCATGGAAATTAATGGCTGGTTATTGTGTGGATGCAATATCATCATCTTTAATTTATAAGATAAGATATGAATGTCTATTCCACATACTACATTGCGATTATACACTGGAGGAGCAAGTTGCTGAAATTGAGTCTCAGGTGAAGAAGCTGCTTGAATTGCTCGGGGGTCTAATTATATGCTTGCAAGAATATACTTTGCTTTTTATTGTTTTTGTTTCAAAGTCTCTTTTTTAGTATTGTTTCTTAGTGACAAATATGGCTATTTTTTTATTTTATTTTGTAATGATCAAGGGCTAGTTCGAACATAGCTTTTTGTTTACCTTGGCATTAGTGTTAGAGTAGTCTCTTAATGGAGCATTTCAAAATCTAAAAGTTGAAATGTGAGGAAAATTAATTGCAACTGTTTGATTTCTGTCATCTCTTCAATTCTATTTGGGTTGTATATGTAAAATTCTAACATTGACATTTTTAACTCAAACATGAGAAATGAAGTGTGTTGTGTATTTAAATAATTGGTAATTTTTCCTCAAATGGGTTGTCTATTCACCAATTCTTGCTAGGTATTGAAAAAAAATATTTTGCTTATGTTACTTTTAATTATTAAACTTTCTCAGTTTTTGTGAAAAAATGAGTTGGAAACGGGTGTATTAACTATGTCCTATACTAATTTATAAATAGAGAAGAAATTGTTATTTTTATAATAAAAATAAAATATTTTTTAAAATCCAAGCGTTCCCTATATTAAATGTTCAGTCAATGGTCGATAGATCACATCTTGAAATAATGATGCATGCATTAAACTGTTAAAATTAGATAACTAAGGTAATATACTAATTATAGTCATGTTTTTAAAAACTAGTTCTGTCATTGACATAATCACATAGTCCCTGGTTGAACCACTAAATCATTGGTTCAACTGCATGACTGAAATGAATTAAAGTGGATGATTCAGTTGTATAATATTAAAGAGCTCATCTTAAAATTATATTATAAAAAATATTGTATAATGGCACACAATAATGGTATAATAGTTTAAATATTTTAGTTTTTTTTTGTCATTGAAGCAACATAAATACATGAGATCAATTCATTCATTCAGTTAAATACGTAAATGATGGTCTAGAAAAAATTAATGTTAGCATTGTAAAAAAAATTAAAATATGATATGCTTTAAATATATTATATATACTATTAAAAGTACCTTGCTTAGTTTTATTAATTTATACTTCTTTGGACCTTTGGTCCTCTATTGTACCAAAAAAATATTGGTAGAAACATGTTTCGGTTTTTCGTAATATCACAATTTTCTTATTAAGTTTTCCATTTTTAAAATTTTATGAATACTTCCATCATATTTTAGTACCAATATGGTCAATATTGTAGTGCCAAAAGAGTTCAAAAGCCAAAAGCCATGTATGAAGGGGAGAGTCTTTTTGTGTGAGAATGAAACAAGTAAATTTTGACAAGTAAATCTAATAACAAATAGTTACTCATTTGATTTTTTCTTTGTGTGGCCACTATATTAAGCCACCTAAGAGTAATCAAGCATTGAACTATTTTCATATAATCAATCATATTTCATTAATTAAATTTTGTTTTTTAGCTAACTGATCCATGTCGTATGTAAGTGATGACACAATAGTCAGAAAACCAACGTCCAACTTCTGAGTTTTGAAAACAGTAAATAAATTGCTATAACATATTTACCTTTGTATAATTTACTTTTTCTAATATCTGAACCTGCAATATAAGAAAATAAATCACATCATTTTACAATATTACTACTTATTAATATTCTTAAAAAAAACATACTCATCCTAGTTATAAGAAAGTGCTATTCAGATAAACACTTATATTAAGCGCTTATAACATAAGCGTTTATCATTTAAGTTCTCGTGTATAAGTTAATTCCGTAACAAAAAAATAAAATAAAGTCAAACTATTTTCATATAAGCTGATTTCATAAGTTATCTTAGAGAACTTATAAAAATATATTAAAAACAAGGACATGTCATTAAGCTAATCCTATAAGCTATCCTAAATAATTTCACAAGTGCTTATATTAGTTTCACTAACACTGTCACCTCGACTTCAATAATAATTTGAAAAAATAAAATAATAAAATGTAATTATATGTGTCGGTGTTGTGTCAGTATTTGTAACTGACACCTGTCAGACATTAAACATACCTTCAATTTGAAGTGTCAGTGTCTGTAACTGACAATATGTCAGACATTAAACACACCTTCAATTTAAAGTGTCGGTACTACATATATAGATTTAGTGAGTCTTTATTTAAACAATAGGCACTCATGATCTCAATCATTCAACTTTACCCAATTACAAATACAAAGCAACAATATTAGCTCTAACCTACGTCCACTCGAAAACAAGCCCAAGAGCAGCTCCAATGGCATAGTACTCACCAAAGTTAAGTAGAATATTTCTCTTTCGCTATTGAGTTCTATCAAAGAACCTAATAGTACGCCACTCTAAGTGTCTCTGTCACAATTTTAAATTGTGGTGGTGATACATTGTGATCTTTGATATTGTGACAACTACTGGTGCATGACGCAATTTAAAACCACGACCGCTACATTTCCATTGAGACCATTTTCATTATTTTTTGATTCTGATACAGATAAGGGTAAGATATATCAGTAAGTTAATCTAAACTATAAAAGATTGATATATAGAAATAAGAAATTATAATTTTGCATAAGATGACAAAATGGCATAAAGATAAAAGTAATTAAAATTCAGAGGAATGAAGTATAAGACATTGACAGACTTATAAGTTAAGCAATAACCAAACTTTGGATATTTAATATAAAGAGATGGTCGAAGCCAACAAAGTTTAATTTTTCATATGCAATATTTATTATTTATTGGATATTTTGTCGTTCAAGTTCATCACCACAACCCAACAATGAAACTGATGAAGATAGTGGTGATGATGACATTGGTAGTGATTATATTTAACAGTTTTATATTGGTAATTTGGTTGTATCATTTACTTGATTATACTTAATTTTTTTTGGATCATGCATTAATTAATACTTAGTTATGATTTGTGAACATGATATAAAATTTGTTTATGAGTATTGTAATTAAAGACGAATATAAAATACTTCAAAAATGTACTTATAATAATGTTTTGCATATATTTTTAGTTGAAATATATGATCCAAAAGTTTCCTACTGATTTTTCTTTGAAATTTTTTGATGCAGACTTTCCTATAGAATTACTTGCAAAAACAATTTTCATACAAAATTTCATGTAGAATTACTTTCGGAATTAGGCTTAGAACACAATTGTAGGAATAGAACTCTTGAAAGTTTCTGCATGAAAAGTCGTAAGAAAATGCCTTAACTTTACTAAAAATTTCCTACTGATTATTCCCAAAAAAGAATTATCACGAAGGTAACGAGTTTTAAGTGGAAATTTAGCTTCAATCCGCAAGAAAATCCACGATTAAATAGCTGATTACTAGTAGTGACAACTTCAACAACAATAATTTTTAACTCTTATATGGTACAACAACCGCAAAGACCATTAAATTGAGAGATAAAAGATTTATCTCTCTAAAGGATCAATCTCCATGAAACGTGTTACACATGCCATAAAACAATTTCAAGTTTAGAAAATAGTCCATAATCAATATTTTAGTGTTGTTATAGACAAAAGATCTAATCAATGCTTTTCAAATTGATATCTAATTAAGGGATTGATTTCTCTCAATATATGATTTTTCACTTGCACTAGCTAAAGATCGAACCCTCGATCGAATGCTAAATGAACTTGAACATCTACCACTTGTGTCACACTATGTTAGTAAATCTCACCCTTTTGTTCATAGTCTATTAAACATCGTCTATATAAAACATAAAGAAACAATGCACTGTAACTTTTTTTCACCTGTTGAAGGAACAACTCATTATAACACATAATTTTAGCATTAGATTTTGTATTGATGTCATTTAATACCATTAATTAAAATATAGACTTAATTGCAGTTTTGGTCCCCTATTTTAACTGAATCGCAAAAGTAGTCCCTCAATTTTGTTTCTTTCTAGTTTTAGTCTTCCAAACAGAATTTTGGTCCAAAATTTGATTAAGTTTCATTTTTTTTGCGTTTATTTAAGTCACATCATGCCTCAAAATCTCGTGGTGCAACAATTATAACTGAAATCTATGAGCATAAATGGTGTGGTGCGGCTTAAAAAAATTAAACTTCATTAAGTTTTGGACCAAAATTCTGTTTGGGGACCAAAACTGGAGAGAAACAAAATAAGTGAACTACTTTTGCGATTCATCTAAAATAGGGGACACAAAATGCAATTAAGCCTAAAATATATAGTTTTATTCTTTAAATGATAAAAGAAAAGAAATAAATAAAATGCATTAAATAAGAACAAGAAAAGTCTATATTTTTCAATATTTTATATGAATTTAATACTTATTTTTTTCATTAATAATTAATTTAAAACAAATTATTGTGTATACTGTTTGACTTCATTTCCAAACAATTATTTTAAAAAATACTTTATTCAACACTTATTAATACTATACTCCCTTTGTTTCAAAATAAATATTACTTTTGAATGATTTTTTCAGACATACTTATAACATTATAAAAATCTTTCTTACAACAAATTATATTTTTTTTAACAAAAGATAAATTTTTGCTAAGCGTTAAAATACTTAAAAAAAAAAATTATATTTAATTTATTCCTTGTTAAAAAATTTTAAATTTTTGTGAGAGAGATACTTATATTGGTTTAAATATGTATGAAAAAGTCATTCAAAAATTCAGAATTGCACATATTAATTATAACGAAAATTATTTGAGAGATCATTGTTTGAAGAATTTTTTTATAAGAATTAAAAACCAAATATAATAGATTTATATGGACAGAAAACTTATTTCACTCTAAATTTTAGAAAATTTTACATTGCACCCTTACTATTATACTCCTACCCCTACAATATTTATTATACTCCTACCCCTACAATATTTTTAATACGCAAAAGTTTTCCAAAAGTTTTTGAAAAAGTTAAACTATGTTCTGTTATAGAGCTGTAACATAAAATATTTCATAAAACTTATGTAACTTTACTAAATCTTACTTATAAAGTTTCCCAAAACTATCATAAAACTTTTTATAAGTTTTTTGTTATAGAGCTGTAACATAAAATATTTCAGAAGTTTTATGGTATACTCTTCTGTACTAACAAACTTGAGAAATATTTTTCTAGTTAAGCACCAATTTTTTTTTTTTTTTAAAAAAAAGTTATTTTTAAGTTATTTAATTTGTTTACATTGTTTTTAATATTAGATTGTAACAAAGGAGACAAAACAAACGTGTTGATAGTTCAACTTGAAGTTCAAAAAAAAGTGCGGTTCTCCTTTCAAGCTTAAATAAAAACATTAAAAGATGGTTTATGATGGACAGTTAAAGTAATTTGTGCAGTTCACAACTGTGAATTACTTGATATTTTGGCGGGACATGCATTTGTTGGACGTTTTGATGGACAAGAGAAAAAAACATGTCATAACGTAACAAAATATAATGTTGCACTGAGACACATATAACTCATTGCAAGATTGGGATAAGAAAAATGTTACTAAAATCTTACAAAATATATAAACATAGTTCACAAGACAAAAATGCAACATTTATTCAAGTTAATTGAAGATATAAAATATGTGTGTTGGAATAGAAAGTGAGAAGACTCAAATGTTATGAGGGATATGTTTTGGGTCCATCCAGATCTAGTGAAGTTGTTGAACTTGTTTCCTATTGTGTTGATTATGGACAACACTTACAAAATCAATAAATACGTAATGACATTACTTGAAGTTATTGGTATGACATCAACAAAGATGACATTTGTAGTTGAATTTATTTATTTGGAATATGAGTGTGTTGAAAAACTTTTGTTGGGCATTAGAGAGGTTAAGAGAATTGTTTGTTACATAAAATAAATTTTTTCATGTAATTGTGACCGACACAGATCTTGCTTTGATGAAAATAGTTGATATTGTATTTTTATATGTTGTTAATTTACTTTGTCGGTTTCATATCAACCAAAATGATAGAGCAAAATGCAAACAATATGTCTTCAATGATAGACAAGAGTTAGTAATGAATATGTGAAAAGACATCTGATTGAATCCTCACAGACAAAAGTTTGTTGAAGCTTGGATTAATCAGGTGATGCATTTCAGGAACATGACGACTAACAAGTATGTCACGTCACTATAAAAATTCAAATTTGTAATTTTAGTTCATTGTTGAGTTGCTTAATGGTGAAAATTTACCTTTCATGATATGATTGACTCTGCTCATTATAAAATGAAGATAATGTTGGAACACAACATGAGTGACATTTGTAAATGTTGGGAGGCTATGAACAACATGATAATGTTGCATCTTAAAAAAATTAGGGGCTCATTTTAGAAAAGCTTCTATGATCAAGAGCATAAACACAACAATCCATTTTATCATAAATTGAATACATTTGTATTAAGATAAAATCAAAGACGCATTGTTGAAGAATATGAAAATTTTGATTCGGTAGATATTGATAAATCCATATGTGGTTTCTCTCTTAGAAGAACATACTAGTTAGCTTGTGCTTGTGAATTGACACAATATTAACGATGAATTTCCAATGCCAGACATTGCATCGAGTTGGAAGAAATTTCGTACTGGTCGGGGTATTTACTAGGGTATAAGACATGTGTTACACACGATCTACTGAAAGAACCCATAGATATCACATCATTAGATGAAGATTGATTTTGTATGGTTGAGAATGCACCGACACATTTTGTATGGTTGAGATTGCACCGACACATTTGGTATATTTGAGATTGCAGGGACACATATTCTATGGTAGATATTGAACCAACATTTTATATGAACCACAATACTTTAAAACTAATATAAATTCAATTGTTATTAGTCTATTTTAGTTACTACTTTTCGTGTATGAAACCAAAGGACTAATTGCATAGATCTATTAGTGCTATCCGTTGAGGCAAAATCCTAAATTAATGTTTTGATGTAAAAAAACAAAAACAAATTAAAGACTCTAATTATGATTATAAATAATGTGTTAATTTAACAAGTGTTTTTGAGTATAATAATCTAAGATAGGTACTAAGCAATGCAAGCAAAATTAGTTTAAAGAAAAAGCAAAAAATGAACAAAATGAACCAAAAATGTTCTTGACAAATTCTGGAAAACTAAGAACGTTCTCCACGTTTTTTCATTTTTATCAAGCAAGATCAAACCAGTTGTTAATCCAAGGAAATCTCCTGCAAATTACAAATGCATTTTCAGTTCATCTACAAGGAATATACAACTCTCATATGAGCAAAAGAAACACTCCAAAAGATCAAAGATTAAAATGCACGACTCAAAGCAAAAGTGGCAAATGATCATTCTCCAACATGGCAACATCAATCTTCAGATTGATAAACATTCTCTAGCATGTTACCATTAATCTCCAGTATGCATACATCATTCTCCAGCATGTTAACAATAGTCTCCATAAAGATAACATCATTCTCTAGTATGTTAACATTAGTCCCATAATGATAACATCATTCTCCAACTTGTTTTGCACGAATCAAAAAGCAGTCTTAATCTGAATATGTTAAGCACATCTCTGAGATGTTTGTGTGCATAAACAAAGGATCATCACAGTCAAGAATTAGAAGCTACAAATCAGACATTATTATCACTAAAGCAAAAAGGCAGAATGTTCAAGTTAAGAACATTCATGGTTTAAAAAAGTTTAATATGTGGTCAAGTCTGACACATGACATATGAGCACCTTTTCAAAGGTCATAACAACTGTCATCAACCTCCTTGAAGCCTATAAAAGGAACCCCAATCTCAAGGAATAAGTAGAACTTCAAGTGCTAAAAAAAATCCATCACTTACATACTTGAAATTTTCTCAATCGTAAAAGATACAGTTTTGTTCTCTCTTCAAATATCAGAATCATACTACTGATTTCTTTTATCAATAATCTATTCTCAAACACGAGTTGAGCATACTCAGATTCTACCAATCTCTTTAAATCATTATTGTGTAAACTCAAGACTATAAGGGTTGTTTGTAGTTTGAGTAGTTTGTGGAAAATCCTTTATGGTTAAAAGGTGAATTGTAAAATCCTCTCTAAAAATTGATAGGTGACCTGATTGAATCCTTTCTGGGTGGAAATAAATTGTTGTTACAGATCAAGGTTGATATAAACAAAACTGTGTAAAACCAAGAACGTTCTCCGTTTGAATACTTAGTGGAAAATCTCACAGTTGTGAGGACTGGACGTATCCCGAATTGGGCGAACCAGGATATATCAGTGTGAGATATCTCTTCCCTTATTTCTATATACTTTCAGTCATTTTGATTATCAACTTAAATAGATAAGTTAAACTGTTGATTTTAACTAACTAAGAACATTCTCCTTTTTCTGTTTCTAGAACCAAAACGTTCTCCATTTTCTGTTCTCACAACCAAGATCAATCATGAGTTATTTTCTTAAGTTTTTAATAGGAAATTTTAAATAGGTGAATTTACAATTCAAACCCCATTCCTTGTAAATTGACGTTGCTACTTCACTATCAAGGCATCCTTGATTTCTCCCAAGAGAACTGGTGAAATATTAGTTGATTAACCATGATCACTTCAATTTTATGTCTTTAATTATCTACTTCGATGTTATGTCTTTAATTATATAATTAGGTGGTCAAGAAATCAAACTCTGAAACATGGGATACACCATTTGTCCCCACTAAAAGTGTATGAGATACCCTATAAAACCATCCAAAATATCCATCCTATCACTCTGATGGATATGTAGCTAGATGTATTCCATGATACAGTTATGTGAAAGAGCTCAAATATCTCATCCATTCCACATCTACATCGAATAATCCATCAAGAACTAGAGGTGGCAGAGTTGAAATATGATGAATATAGCCAAAGTGTCTCAAACATCTCTCTGGAAAATATGTAACTACTATACTGCACAATCAAAGGTGACTAGTGTATAACATGATATAATCGAAGGAAACGATGTCTCTGTGATTCTCTCATGGTCTCCATGTGACATCATCAGGTGTTCAGGCCTCTATCATCTATCTGTACTAAGAGATTTTGTGTTTTCCCTATTTATAGCTCAATATATTCATCCTAACAACACACTCCACATCAGCGTCTAGGTCTCCTATTTTACAAATATTCTTAAACTCAACACTGTTACAAATGATTAAAATAAATTGATAATTTTAAACATTAAATAATAATAATAATAGTAATAAGAATTAACAAATAATAATCATAAAAAATGATATAAAATAACATCTACATTGGAGATATATATCCACTTAACTGCTTCGTTTCGTAACAAATGCTACTAAGAGGTAGTTATAAAGCACGACGAGTGCAGCAGGACCCTAGGGGTACCTGCAAGTTCCTTCCAAATCTATGAATAGCAGAAGGTACTTCTCATCAACTAATATATGGCTCTTATCTACGAAAATAGTAGTCTATACCAAATTCAACATGTACGCCATGACGACATAATCAAATCTCTCTAAAACACATTGTCTTAAAAAGACCTCCTTCTACCGATCCAACTTATAGTGCACACTGTTTTTCTATCTAGTTTCTCACATATCTCTACATGAGACACCTCTAATAAATTAATTGAAGGTGAAAAAGTACAAGAAAAATGGTTGAATTGTGTTTTTCTTTATTAAAATCTTCTTTTAAAAAATGTGACTTGGGATACTAGAATAAATATAATAGATTATAGGCAACAATAAAATAAAGTATCAGGACAGAGGGAAAAACACCAGGATTTATATTGGTTCACTACCAACGTGACAACTACGTCTAGTCCAATCACACATAAAGATTTATCCAATAATTCATAACTTGACTTACAACACTTGACCTTACAAGTCAGTCTTCTCAACTTCCAACCTGAAACCAACAGATCATTGGGGCACTACAATACATTAACCCTACAAGTCAAGTCTTCTCAAGTTCCAACTTCAAAACCTACAAGTCGTTGAAGCAGAATAATCACTACTGGGTTGGGTTACAAAGGGGTGAAACTGAATTCTATTTCACTTCTTATAAGCAGATTTGAGTACAATGAACTTCACACTAAAACATGACACTTAGTAATATAAAGTTGAACGAGTTCCTTTGCTAAAATCAAAACCTTGTATTCTAAATACTAAGAGAATTTTGAGTTTGTGAGGTGTTTTGAGTTGTTGTGTAGTGTTTTCTTCTTCATAATGTATCCCTTTATATAGCATGAATTAAGGTTTCAATATTGTCCCAAACAAGTTATGAGTGTATCTTCCTTTCGTTAGGTCAACAAAGATCTTCACAAAAAATAAACTTTGATATATATGGTTTGGGAATATGATCGTTGACGCTTGATTAATTGAAAAACAAATCTTCTAGAATAATTTATTGCGAGAATGTTCAGATAGCTCTTGAAAATAATTCTCTTTGAATCTTCTAAGCGTATCTTGATAGATATGGTTTGGAAATATGACCATTGAAGCTTGATTAATTACAAAATGAATCTTCTAGAATGATTTTATGCGAGAATGTTCAGATAGCTCTTGAAAATAATTCTCCTTGAATATTCTTTCATACATTTGTTTAAGAGCAGTGGGAACATATCAAAATATGTTCTTGGACCATCAGATTCATGAAACAGCTCAATCTTCATAGAGTGTTGACTTTCCATAAGATCTGCTGACTTTCTTCATTAGAACATAACTTGATCATCAAAGTTAGATGGTGTGTTGCTTGGTTTAGGTAGTTAGAGGCAGGTGCAAAACTACATGACTTAGAATTATTTGGATGAACAACGTCACCTTGTTGCATCTTCAGAGCATGTTGCGCATCAAACACAACATCTTAGAGCAAGTTGCAGTCTTTAGAGATAGCGGAACTTTAGCTTTATAACAACTCAAATAGAAGCTTTAGAGACTGTAATAGGCGCTTCAGAGGCATGCTTCAAACTTCAAAGGTATGCTTCAGTCTTCAAAGACAGACGGATAGAAGATTCAGCTGCAGCTCAATCGGTAGTAGTAAACTTAAAAAAAGTTTTTCGAAACTACTGAGAAGCTTTTTTCAAATTTTTCGGAACAAGTTGTGCACTGAGAAACTTGAAAAAGATTTTCTGGAGTATGAATTATGTACTGGCAAGCTTGAAAAAAAAATCCAATAATTTTAAAAAATTTGTTATCCAATTATATACCGAAAAACTTGAATGAAAATAAAAGTTTTTAATATTTATACGAGGGTAAAATATAATTCATTAGATTTGTGGATGTAGAAATATAAAAATTGGGGTATAAAGTAAAATTTTCTAATTTTTTTTTATGCAGTAGGTGTTATTTTATTTTTTAATATGTAACATTAGTGATTTAATTCTAATTTCTACTCTAAATTAATAATACTCCCAACAGTCCTATATATATATATAAAATAAAATTTCACACATTTTAATACTCCCTCCCAAATAAAATAAAATAAAACTGCCTCCCAAATAAAATAAAACAAAATCAAATAAAATCAAATCAAAGCAAAGCAAAAAGAATTAAAAAAAATTGTACGTATTTTCTCTAAATTTTTGAACCAATTACATACAAATTTTTCTTCTAGCTTATGAAAAAATCATACAACATTTTGAATTTTATTTACTTATATTTAATTCTAGAAGGTGTGTATTAATTATTTATTTTACATTTATGCCTTTAATTTAGTTTATGTGAAAATATGTTGATTAATATAAGTGGATCTCATCATTTTCCAATGTCATGTAGTGATCTCATGAGTGGTCTTCAATTTGAAATCATGTCTTAAACTATGACAATAAATAAATATAATCCATAAAATATAGTAACAATTTAGTTCATCAACTTCTATAAAAAGAAAAAAAATAGTTCATCAATTACATTTTGTTTATGCAGTAGTAGTAATTTTAATCATGCATGAATATGAAAGAATAGTTGGCAGTATTGTAGTTTAAATGGTTTACTAAAATTGCAATTAAAAAAAGTCATATTATTAAAATTGCAATTAAAAATCAAACTTCGTTACATGTGAAACACATGTGCCTTCGCCACTAAAAAATACAAGATTTTTATATTGAAGTTGATATATAATTAAGAGGAAAAAGTTGAAAATGTTTCAAAATATCAAACACCAAACATGAGCCTTTTCAGCCCTAAAAGAACACAATACAAAGAGGTTTTAATCCATATATCGGTGCATTAATCCATGGCAAACAAAGAGTCTTCAATCCCCTAAAAGAATACAAAGTATATATAAAAAGTAATTAGTATGCAAGAGTGAAAAAATGGAGAAGGAAAAAGAGAAAGTAAGACACATGAGTGTTTGAAAAAAAAAAACACTCCATGAAGTAAAATTAATTAAAAAAATATGTGACAAACACGAAAAATGATAATGTGAGCCAATAAAAACTATCAACGCAACTATACATAAAAATTATAACCTAAAAATATATTAAAGAACAACATGCAATGACAATAAAGATATTTATTTAGTATTATAGTCCAAAAACACAAAAACAAATTTAAACTATGTAATGACAATTTCATAACCCTCATATGTGTTGCACCTTCAAGATGAAAAAACCAATAAAAGAATGAAGGAAATATGGATCACATTATTAAAACTAAATTAAATTAAAGCAAGAAATCATACTTACTTGGTTATTTAAACAACAAGCAAAAGGGGCAAAGCATTCAAGTAAAGGTTCACCACAGTTTTTTTTATATAATCATAAGAAATTTCGTAGTATCCAACCACTCCAACATTGATAAGTCATAATCAATATTTTCGTTATTGTATTGTCATACCATTTTTGGTGTTTATGAGTATGAGGCCTTTAAATATCATTTTTAGTGTTAAATTGTATTGTCGTATTAGATTTTTTAATATTATTTTTTATTAATATCATTGAATATCAATCAACAAATATACTTTTATTCTTTAAATATTAAAATAATAGAAGAAAGAAATAAAATGTATCAAACAAGAATAAGAAAATCTATATTTTCACTTTCTCTTTTCACTAATATAATTAATTTGAAACGAAATACAATGTATATGTTTAACTTTTGGTGTTGATGAGTATGACGCAATAACAAAACAAAATATATATATATATATATA
>NC_021164.2:4505048-4577437 GCF_000331145.2 Cicer arietinum | reverse complement strand
AAGGAATGCATTTTATTTTATAAAAAAAAAGGATATATAACTCATTATTAAATATTTTAAAGATTATATTTTGTATTAATATTATTGTATACTATTAATTAACATATATGCTTTTATTCTTTAAATATTAAAAGAATTGAAAGGAATAAAATATACAAACAAGAATACAGAAACCTATACTTTAAAAATTAATTTATTGTACTTTCTTTTTTCACTAGTATAATTAATTTGAAACGAATTACTATGTATATATTTGAATTTTTTTTCAAATAATTATATATATATATAAGAGAAAAAAAAATTCAATACTGTTTTTGAGATGATATATAAGAGAGAAAAAAAACTCAAAAGTATTTACTATCTCCAGTTTCATATATATGCAAAAATACTCAAAAATATGTACTGTGTCCAGTCCCATATATATGCAAAAAAACTATCTTACATCCTTTTTTTAAAAGTAGTTAGCATCATTTAATTTTATCTAGACAATAAAAAAAATATATTTTCTCTAAATTTCCCTTCATGTTAACTTGTTCCAAGAATTAGTCAAAAAAAAAAATAATTTGTTCCAAGAAAATAAAATAAAAAATTGAAAAATGTAATCTAAATTAACTAAGGAGTATTTAAGGAATGGTAGCATTAACTATAGTGAAGTTAGTTACATGTTGTTTATATTTGACACTAAAAATATATTGATGTATACTCTCTCTTGTCACTATAATAACAAAAAAAAATTATATTTATAGTTATTAATTAAGAAATTTAGTTAAATATAATTAATTTTCCAGATTTCATGTAATATTTTTCTCTTTTTTAATATGCAACAATCAGTTATCTATTTTAAATGTTTTGAATGATATATTAAGAATAATAATATTAAATGATTTAAAAACAGTTAATTTTTTCTTTAATATTAAATAAGTTTTGAAAGATTTTTTTCTTTATAATAATACTAAAATCTATATATAATTTATATGATAATAATTTTCAATCTAACGGTTAATTTAAAAAATAAAATCAAATATTCAATACAATGTTATTTAATGAATGTAACCGTTGATGTAACTCTTTAAATATAATTTAATATCTCTTGTATATATACAACACTCACATTTTATTATTTAGATAAATGAAAACAAACAATCATAATTATTAAATACAAATCCACGGCATACATTAAAAACACAATACATGTTACACTGAGGTAATATTATTCCAATATTATATTCTTCAATTATGTTTTACTCGATACATATTTCATAAAACACTTGGGCAGTTCAATACCTTGCAATTCCAACAATTATTATAATCAGAAAGTGATATTATAATTTCCAAAATCAATTTTATATTTATTTAGTGTTTGGAAAAAAACTTGATGAAGAAAAATTATTAATCAAACATATACAATAATATTTAGGATGATCGCCACTCGTCATTCGTGACGTAAAAAAAGCTTCAAATTCTAGAACTCCACCTAAAAATTCTTCTATTAAAACAAATATGTTTAGGCTCTAACTCATAAAAATTAATGTTTTTTTTAAGTCTAAATGAGAGGAATTGTGACTCTCTTTTTAAAGTGAGTTGAGATTTTTTTTAAATCGAGAAAAATTGGAAAAAAAAAATCTTGAGAAAAATCGTTGTTTTAATAAAACTTTATTATATTTAAATAAATAAAAAATTGGAAAAATAATTCTCAAAACAAATTAAATTTTTCTTTTTAAATTTGAATAACAAAAGTTTTGAAAAAAATTATTTAAAAATTTACATTGAAACGGATCTACAAAATTTGTGGACCTTTTTATTATTGAAGTTTCATTTTGTGAGATCTTTTTAGTTTTGAAGTTTCATTTTGTGAGATTTTTTAGTTTTGAAGTTTTTTAAAAAAACTACACCCTGAAAATATATAAATTCAAATGAGACCAAATAAAACACCATTTATAACACAACAGTCACCCCTTATCTTATCAAGAAATTAGATCCAACTCATCTAAATGGAATAATTTATTGATTGCAAATTGAAGGTAAATATTGTAGGTAAATCATAATAAATCAACAATTTATTAATAACAATTTATTAATAACAACCTTTAATTATTTTTATTTTACACTTTACTCATTATAGAGGATCTAAATTTTCTAAAAATCATCCTTCAACGAGGAGGGATTGGTAGTCGTTGAAAAGCTCTTTGATGCTGCAATAGAAAAAGAAAGATAATTAGTTTGAAGGATGATGCTCCGTCGAATTTAAGAGTAATTCTGGATGAGTTATTCCGCTTAATAACTCAATATAAATAATAAATTTTATTAATCTAACTATTGATTATTGACATAATATATTAATGATCAAACACACAAAGTATATATAAATTCAAAATACATATATATATATATGTGTGTGTGTAATTTAGCCATTGATATTTACTTATACTTTTTAAACGCTTATTATACATTTATTTGAAATTATTTACTGAAGTATCAAATATTTTTGAAATTCTATAAAAAAAAACTTTTGATTGAATGGTTAGATTAGTAAAATCATCGTTTATATTGACTTACTAAGCGAAATGACTCATCACAGAGTTACTCCTAGTGTTAACAAATCACCACCCAGTTTTGAAATAATAAATATATGTGTGTAATTGAGTTCATAAGTGCGTAATTATGTAAACGTGATTTTTCATCAAATCCTCAACACCCTTTACAAAAGTGTAGACGTTGTTTATTCAATTTAGAGTTTTTTTTTTTTTAGTTATAAAATAAATATTGAAGTCCAAAATCAAATCTATTAGCTGCAATCATATTAATTATTCTTGTGTTATTAAACTATGATCCATTTTGTTGGTTTAATGGAAGCAGCAAGCAATAATTCATGGATGTATTGCATATGTTAGATATTAGGAAAATCTGTAACAACAAAAAGTTCATAAACCCTAATAATCAATAGCTATAGTGATTGATCAAATAACAAAGAAATTAAATGTAGAATTCAAAAAGAAACAATAGTGCAATCAATTACCTCTTTATTTAAGCAGCATGCAAAAGGGGCAGAGCAATCCAGCAAAGGGGGTCGACAATATCTTAAATAGTCATACAAAATTTCGTTATATGGAATCTCCTGAACATCTGTAAAGTCAATACCAATTTGAAAGCAAAAAAATTGAAATTTTTTACGCTTGAAAAAAGCTACTTGATGGTAAGGGTGAAAGGACAAGAGTTCTCCATAGGTATTAAGATGCCACAAATTTTCATTTTCAATGTTATGAATATTGCACCATGAGTAAGAGGTAACGCCCCTAGTAACACATTCAACAAGTTCACAAACCACAAATTTCACACCTCTAGACATGACAAAAAGAAGCTTTTCACCTTTAACACTTATTTCCCAATGGCAATTATCAAGACAATCAGAAGGGAGTGTTATTACCTCAACTTGTTCCAAAATATTCTCCTGGATATCAACTTTAATTTTTACTAAATGTCCTGAACGAGAAAGCCGATAAATTGATCTATTTAAGTAAACAGTTTTTTTAATCCAATTAGACTCGTTAATATGTTCCGGCAAACGAATATCAATGGTATGCCAAACACCATTATCAGAAGAGAAAACATTGACACGACGACAACCCTGGAAACGCACGATCTGGAAAAACCAAGACTCTGCAGGATCATATACTAGGGTAGCATAAGAATAACCTTTAGTGATTTGTCCTGTAGGCTTCAAAACAGCCACACATTGTTTTGTAACATGATTCAAGACATAATAGTGATAGACACCATGTGTGAGGTTCTTAGCCTTACCATTGTTGTGACAAAATAAGAGTAGTCCATTGCATGAGTCAATAAGATTTTGGGGTATGACCCTGCAACACATGACTTGTGAACACCAATGAAATAGTTGTTCTAAATTCACAAATGGGGTTGGGAACAAGCTAGTTGTTACTAATGATTGTTGTGGGTGCTTGTTAGGTATTGTTGTGGATAGGATGGTATCATGCCATAAGCGTGAGACACACATAGCATTTGATTGATCCTTCACACATAACTTATCAAATATTTTTGTTTGAAGATCTATAGGAATTTTGTTGAATAAGCACCTAGGTCTTCTTCTCCCCATGGTTCTCTTCTTTCTCACAATCCATTTCTCTATTGAAAGTTTCATTGTGCTTGTGTGTGTGAGAGAGAGAGATGAGGTGAAGTGAAGTGACTATGAATGATGTCTCCTTTTGTTGAAAAATTGTTCTTATAGAAGTATGACCCTTGAAACATGACACACATTCCTAAAGAACAATTTCAATTCAAGAAAAATGTGACACCAAGCAATACTTTTTATTATTTTAATTTCTTTATAATATTAATTTTGATACATCGTCAATGTAACAGTTTTTACACTGATAATTATTAAATAAATATATTATTTATAAAAGTCAATTATTTTAAGTGGTTCAAATAAAAAATTATGATTAATTGAAGATGAAAAAAAATTTACATTGCCATTAAATCCTTTCATGGTATTGTCTTTCGCAACATCCAAGACACACTACAATGTGATTTTGGTTCTTGAATTTTTCAAAAGAAACTGTTTATTATAACAAATGTTTGAAATATTAATTTTTGTACTAAAATTATTAAATACTAATTAACATATATGGATTTATTTTTTAAATGAAAGAAAAGAAAAATTAAAAATATATAAAATAAAAAAATTATATTTATAGAATAATACTAACAACATATATTTTTTAAAATATTTTTTTATTGTTTGAAATTTACATTGATCTCATCAAATATTAATTTAAAACTCATATAATTTAGTGAGATTCATGTAAATTTTAACCAATAAAATATAGTATTTTAGAATATATGTGTTATTAATCGTGAAATTTGACTATTAGTGTTACTAATTTATTTTTATTTTAAGAAGAATATTATATAAAGGGGAAATTTAACTTCTTCTTTTCTCTCTCTTCATTTAGTAAAATCATTTGTCCTTTTTTAATCAAATATAAATTATTTATGTTTTTTTTAAACAATAACAATTAATGTTGAATATTTAATAAGTTTCGATCCAAAAACGGAAAAATAGTCATTTGTGGGTCTTCTTTAAAAATATAATTTGACATTGTTTTGGAATTTCGATGTCATTTTGTCCTAATTTTAGAACGTTGAATAACATTTTAGCTAGGATTCAATGAATGAAACAAATTAGATTTACATTTAAATGAGACCAAGAATTGCACTAGAATTCCAAATTAATGACATATGGACAAATTATATAAAAAATATACAAAATAAAGCTATTTTTCCACAATTTTAAAAAGAATTAATGACAAAAAATTTATATTCGTTGTTGTTTCAAACAATTAAGGATCATTCTTGATCTAAACGAAGATAAATAATTTATTTAAAACATCAAATTAAAATTCAATTGCATTTAATTTAGGTTATCTCTCGTCAAGACTTTTGTGGAAGTCTATTTAATTAAAAAAATTATTGCATGTTAAAAAAATGCCTTATAAAGTTATCAAATCGTTCTATATAAGTAAATATATATAAATAATATTTTTTTATAATAATAATTATTATAAATAAGATTTTGAAATTTATATTAAATTATAATTTGCTTACTTTTTAGAAATTTAATTATAATAGTCTAAATTAATTATGAAATATTTAAATATATTGTTATAAAATAAAATTAAAAGTCTGATGCCATATTAAGTCAAATTATTAAAAATGTAATATTAAATCTAAAAAAATATACTTATTTTATTCACTTATTAGTTCAATATTAGGCTATTCAAAGATATATTTGATTATACTCATATCTATAAAAAAAAATTATGCCAAACTCAAACCTCTACTTTTTTTTTCCATAAATTTGAAATGATCCTTTCTTATCAATTATTTTTGGTCGACAATGACAATTAAACTAATTCATTCGTATCCATTTTACGTCAAAAAACATATATAAAAGTTGTCAAAAGAAAAGTAGTATACATTAATGAGGCTATTTAATATAAAAATTAGTAGTATTTAATTTCTGGAATTTTGTTTTACGGAATTCAGTGCTTGGAATATCGAAAGTTGAAACTATTTTTATGAAAAAATTAAATAGTGTCTCAATATTTATCGGGAAAAAATTTGGCCTTTAAATATAAATTATTTCAAGATTAATAAATGCATTTGATATTATTTTCTTTTTTTATTCATTTATAATTGTTTTATTAGTAACTGATTTTCATTAAAAAAAGCGTCAAATAAATTTGTGCAAAAAATTATAGTTAGTGTATAGTAATTGTTCTTATTTTTATGTCGGCGTTAATAAAAACAATAATTATAATAATATATTTGGTGACAAAAATTTGTTCCGAGTATGATTATTAATAAATTATAATTAGTATATTATAGTTATTCATATTTTTATTTAAAACATGTTCAAAAAATATTAAATTAAACTAATTGATTAGAGACAAATATTTATCTTGTATCCAAATTATAAGTTTCAACAACTTTTCAGTGACTCATTTTTCAAAAAAACACCATGGAAAAGGTGAAACATGCAAAATTTATAGTTAATGCATTATAATTATTCTCATTTTTATATTATGGATAAAAAAAATACTATTTTTAACTAATATTTTTCGTGAAAAACATTTGTCCCTACAAAATGCAATAAATTGAAAATAAAAAATTTAGTTTAAGTTTCTGAAAAATGCAGACATTTTCAGTTTAATCTCTAATGTCTTAACACTATTAGTTTTTTAACAGTTGAGTTAATTAATGACTTTAAATTTATATTTGATTGTAGTTTTGACCTCTCTGTTTTTATTAATTCATAAAATTGACCTTTCTATTTTAAAAATTACAGTTTTGGTGTCTATCAAATTTTTGAACTAAAAAATAATGATTTGACGTATTTTAAATAATGTGAGATACAACTTCATGATATAAAACCATCTAGATACATTAATTAACCACATATCATTAATTAAATTACAAATATGAAGAAATTAAATTGAAGTTGAAAGTTAAATATTTTTTACGATATTTTATTCTAATTTTATGCGTGTTAATCATTCTACATCATCGTATCATATAACACATTATTTAAATCATGTCACATTGTCATTTTTTAGTTAAAAAATCAGATAAATAAACTAAAATGATCGACTTTTAAAATAGGAGGACCAATTTCATGAATCATTAAAAATAGAAAGATTAAAACTGTAATTAAATTTTAAGTATAAATATATAATTCGTCACTGCAAAATGCAAAAAAAATGAATTAATAAATTATAGTGCATGATTTAGCACCATAATGCCCCTGTATAAGACAACCTGTTACCAATGTAATAAAGGGAAAAAAGTGAAATTCATTTGTATGTAAGACATTTTTTAAGATACTCTCTTCTATTAATTTAAATTTATATGAGTTCCGATAAATTTAAATAGAACTCATGTAATTTAGTGAAATCTATATAAATTTAAACCAATATAAGAGAGTACATTAAAATAGGTGTGTCAAAGAGTATTTTGTTAGCACTCTTTATATATTTATACTCTTGACAATTTGTTATTTCCATATTTAAAATACTCTTCATATATATATATATATATATATTTATACATTTGTTATTTCCAAGTAGGTTTTTTGACAATTGGTTTCTTTTTAATTTGAAGAAACTTTCAAAGGACGTATCAGACTTGGTGAGGGGATAAGTTATATAAAATTCGTTATAAATATTTAAAAATTTGTAAGTTTAATTTGAAGAATGATAGTTTTTGGGTAGTAAGTCACGTGTTTAAGCCAATGTACAGACGTTTTAGGGCAGTGAATCCTTTGAAAGCTTTTTCAAATTAAAAAGAATTTTTTTTTTAAATATGGATAACTTATTTTGTAGTACTTTTTCTTTTTCCACTCCTTCTACCCAAAACTTCTTAGGGAAAAAGGAACCTATCAATAGTGAAGAAATTACTATTGAAGATTTTCAAAAATCAATAAACAATTGGCAAATCCCAAAAATTAAAAAAAGATCAGGTCTATGAATCTAGTCTTTTCAAAAACCTATTAAAAACTGATTACATAATCAAAACAGAAGAACGAGATGTTCCTCTTTCTAACCCCTTTGAAACAATAGATCTTCTTTCTCCAAAAACACTGTAACAGAAACTATAATTTCATACATATAGGTCTTGTCCAAGTCGGAATCAAACCTTTAACAATGGAAGAATTAAACACTTCAATCCTATGTGTCTTACGAGATGCAAGGTTCTTGAACTTTCAAGATTAACTTCTCAGGACAAAAGGAACCTATCAATAGTGAAGAAATTACTATTGAAGATTTTCAAAAATCAATAAACAATTGGCAAATCCCAAAAATTAAAAAAAGATCAGGTCTATGAATCTAGTCTTTTCAAAAACCTATTAAAAACTGATTACATAATCAAAACAGAAGAACGAGATGTTCCTCTTTCTAACCCCTTTGAAACAATAGATCTTCTTTCTCCAAAAACACTGTAACAGAAACTATAATTTCATACATATAGGTCTTGTCCAAGTCGGAATCAAACCTTTAACAATGGAAGAATTAAACACTTCAATCCTATGTGTCTTACGAGATGCAAGGTTCTTGAACTTTCAAGATTTAATAATAAGTACAATTGAATCTAGTTTATGTCAAGGACCAATTTGGTTTGAATGTCATCCAAATTTTTCATTATCTTTAAAAGACCCAAACATCTTAAAATCTCTTATGTTACAAATCAAAACTCATAATTACAAAATGTTAACAGGATCTATTCTTGTAGCAATTATTTATAGAGTTTGTAAGTATAGAAGTACGCCTAAGAGGGGGGGTGAATTAGATGTTAGTAAATTTTCTTGTTTTTAGTGATATGGTAATCAGATTTTCTGAGTTTAAGAACAAGGCTTAATAAAAATTGCAGTAAGTAAATGAACACGTTAAGATTTATCCTGGTTCCCCTTATAACCAATGGTACGTCCAGTCCTCTTGCACACCACAATAGATTAATCCAATACTTGTCAGAAAATGTACAACTCCCACCCTAGGATTCTTGCTGCAAAACTTCTAATAATACTTCTAAGATAGCACACCACTATCTTACTTGTACAAATGATACAATAAGGTTTGAATAAATCTAAGATGTGGTATATTGATAAACAACTCAATAGTAATTCAAGTACTTGAGAACTTTTTAGAATGATATGAAAATCTAATGCAAGTACTTAGAAAAATCAGAATTTTGTTCAAAGTTGTTCAAATGAATTAATTCAAGGATGGTTAATTTTTGATCTGAAGTTATGGGGTATTTATACTCCATAAAACATCCTTTCAGATTCGTGGCCATTGATCCAAGAGGTTTGATGAAAAATTACAATGTTCTAGAGGCATTCCAGATCTGAAAAATTGTAATGTTTCCAGGTGTATTCGAATACAGTATATGTGTATTCGAATACACGTCTTTGTAACGTTCAAAAAATTCAAATTTTACATCTTGTATTCGAATACACATCAGTGTAGTCGAATACAGATTAATGTATTTTAGCCTCTGACTTAACTTGTATTCGACTACATATGGGTGTAGTCGAATACACTTGGCCACTGACTTAGCTTGTAGTCGACTACAGATGGGTGTAGTCGAATACAACACTTAACGTTTTGCCTCTGACTTAAGTTGTATTCGAATACAACATGGTGTATTCGAATACACTTATGCAAATTGTCAAAAATATGATTTTAAATGATTTGTTAATGTTGTTTTTGATTTTCGAAAATATGTTAAATGCATATGTAAATATGAATTGTTCTCATGTATTTGAACTATTGATTTGTATCATATACCTTTACATTTAATCATTTATTATTTGGATTTTGAAGCTTATTCAAGATGGTTTGATCTTCTTTTTGATCTTGCTGCATTGTCCATAGTTGGTGGTTTTGTCGTCATCAAAAACATGTAGTTTACAGAGTTCATTACAAAACAATATTTTCAGCGTTTACAACTACAAAAAATATTGAGAACAAAAAAGGTGAAACCCTAGTTTTACAAAGTGATTTAATAAAGGCAAACACTGTTATTCCAAAATTCATCCTTTGGAAAGATATAGATCTTCCTGAAGAATGGATTCTGGAAGGAGCTGTTAGACCACAGTCTCTTGAATAGTCAAAACCAAACAACAATTTAAAGGAAGTCATACAATACAATGACGGTAGGGTAAAACTAAGTTTTTCAAGAACTTCTAGTGCCAGGTATTCTGATGCTGGTTCCTCCAGACCCCCTCCAGTCATACAATTGCCTCAAAAGATAGAAAACTTTACAAAACCACGTTTTTCATATTCTAGCATACCAAGTGCTTCTTTTCAAAACGTTGACTACTCCACAAATATACCTCACCAAATCTACGCAACACCTCAAAACACTAATGAGGAACAACAAAATATTTATCCACCAACTTCGTCATCTTTTTCTGCAATAACTGAAAATGTTGTTAATAAATTAAATGTTATAGAAAAAGAATTTGAAGTTGATAAAACTATTCTCCATAATGATTTTTATGTTTCCAAAAATACAGAAAAAAGAACATGGTTCTTCAAAAACTTTCTAAAACAAAGACAAGAAATTCAAAATGAATTTTATGAGTTCATTTTACAAAATAAAACACATTTTATTTTTCGATTAGTTTGAAATTTATGCAACACAAAGTCAAATTTCTTACCCTTTCAAACAAAATCAAAATTCAGTAAATCCCATAACAAATAGAAATAAAACTACAAAATGGGAGATGGAAAATGGTATGAAAATACAATCTGAACATCCACCATTAAGGCAAATCATAATAACACACTTAGAAAATCCAATTGAAGCAGCACCTTTCAAAATCCCAAGTGAAAGTTCAGAAAAAGATATTAGACATATCCTTCAACAAAATAATTTCACAAATACCTATCTTAGCACAATTGCAAAACAATTAACTAAGATAGAAGAACATCAACAGATTACCATTGTTTCCCCAACTGAGACAACAAATTCAAAACTAAAAAACCCAGTTTTTAAACCATTCCAAATCTCAAAAACAAGCCAAAAACTGTTTAGAGAAGGAAAATCAGAATTTACCCAAGCCTTACATGACCAACTCGGTAGGGTATAACATTCTTCTACCTCTACACCTTTGGTAGCTAAGGATACCTTCGAAAAAATAGTTACAACTTTAGACCAAGTTTCTGAAACCGAACAAGAACCGCAAAATTTGTGCAAACTCCAATGGCAGAAGGGTCAACCTCTAACCATGGTTACAACACCAGACCTAGGTATTGAGAACAGACCAAATGTCATTTCTCAAGCTAAATTCAACGCCAGTACTGTCTTTGAATGGAACATAGATGGTATGTCCGAATACAACATCCTAAGTCTCCTACAACAAATGACAATGGCATCCAATGCCTACAAAACCCAAGCCAATATGCCTGACAAAGCCATAACTGAACTCCTAATAGAAGGATTCTCAGGCCAGCTCAAAGGATGGTGGGATTACCATCTTACACTCGATCAACACTTAGAAATATTGAATGCAATCCAAACCACAGAGGAAGGAATTCCCATCCTCGACGAGATAGAAAACCCAATACTTGATATAGTTGCAACATTAATCCACACATTGATCCATCTCATTTAAAAGATAAGAATGCTGAACTTCTTTCAAACCTCATATGTAAAAAACTATCTGAATTTCAATATTACAAAAATACTTTCCTAACTAGGGTTATGCTTAGGGAAGACTCAAACCAACCTTTCTGGAAGGACTTGCAGACTCCCAACCCTTTTAGGAGAAAAGGTCAGAAACAAAATTAAAGAAGTCTATGGGACAAACCAAATCCCATATAACCAATTAACTTATGGGGAATTAGTAAGCTTCACACAAAAGGAAGGTTTAAAAATCTGCCAAGATTTAAAACTCCAAAAACATCTAAAATGGAAATGAAAAGAACTATGATCTTTTTGCAAACAATTTGAAATACCCACGACAAATGTTTCAAAAGATTGTGGAGGATCTTGTTCAAAACCTTTTAGAAAAGATCACAGAAAATCTTTCTCTAAACTAGGAAAACATGAATTCTATAAAAAATCTAAACCTCAAAATTCTTATAATCAAAGAAAACCTAATTTTTATAAGAAAGTACCCTTGCAAAACAAATAACTTGTTATAAGTCTGGCCAAACAGGACACATCTCAAGATATTGCAACAAAAATAAAAAATAAAACTCCATGAATTAAAAGAACAAAATCACAAACCCCTGTCACAATCCAATCTCTGCAAGAAGAGATTAAAATTGTAAAACACAAGTTAAAAACTCTTAAACAAAAATAGGAAATTGATTCAAATATTCTTCAACATCTTTTTTCCCAAAATCAAACCTCTTTTGACCCAGAACAGAAAGGAGAAGAAGGAGAAAATGAAGATTATTCAAACAAAATTGAAAATTTAGAAGAAATCCCAGAAGATTTCTTCTTTGTATTAAGAACAATAACAACAAGAAAATATTTAATCAAAATTAATTTAATTTTTTCTAAAGATTTCAAATTTGAAACAATTGCACTTTTTGATACTGGAGCAGACTTAAATTGCTTCAAAAGTAGCATTGTACCAAACAAATTTCTACAAAAATCAAATGAAAAACTTGTTGCTGCTAACAACTCCAACATGATTATAAAAAATAAAACTGAAGCTTCCATTAAAAATGGTAACGTTTCAATCAAAACTCCTTTTGTTTTATTAGAAAATATTACTCATAGTGTCATTTTAGGGACTCCTTTAATTAACATGATAACTCCCTACTCAAACAATTTGAAATACCCACGACAAATGTTTCAAAAGATTGTGGAGGATCTTGTTCAAAACCTTTTAGAAAACTTCACAGAAAATCTTTCTCTAAACTAGGCAAACATGAATTCTATAAAAAATCTAAACCTCAAAATTCTTATAATCAAAGAAAACCTAATTTTTATAAGAAAATACCCTTGCAAAACAAATAACTTGTTATAAGTCTGGCCAAACAGGACACATCTCAAGATATTGCAACAAAAATAAAAAATAAAAACTCCATGAATTAAAAGAACAAAATCACAAACCCCTGTCACAATCCAATCTCTGCAAGAAGAGATTAAAATTGTAAAACATAAGTTAAAAACTCTTAAACAAAAATAGGAAATTGATTCAAATATTCTTCAACATCTTTTTTCCCAAAATCAAACCTCTTTTGACCCAGAACAGGAAGGAGAAGAAGGAGAAAATGAAGATTATTCAAACAAAATTGAAAATTTAGAAGAAATCCCAGAAGATTTCTTGTTTGTATTAAGAACAATAACAACAAGAAAATATTTAATCAAAATTAATTTAATTTTTTCTAAAGATTTCAAATTTGAAACAATTGCACTTTTTGATACTGGAGCAGACTTAAATTGCTTCAAAAGTAGCATTGTACCAAACAAATTTCTACAAAAATCAAATGAAAAACTTGTTGCTGCTAACAACTCCAACATGATTATAAAAAATAAAACTGAAGCTTCCATTAAAAATGGTAACGTTTCAATCAAAACTCCTTTTGTTTTATTAGAAAATATTACTCATAGTGTCATTTTAGGGACTCCTTTAATTAACATGATAACTCCCTACTCAGTCAATTATGATAGTATTTCTTGCAAAACAAAAGAAGCCGAAATTGTTTTCCCTTTTATTGAAAAACCCAAGACCTAGAATAAAAGGGTCTAATAACAAAATCTAGATCCATCCCCCTGGAGTTGTGCAACCTTCTATGTGAATAAAAATTCTGAAATAGAAAGAGGTACACCTAGGTTAGTAATAAACTACAAACCTTTAAACAAAGCTTTAAAATGGATTTGATACCCGGATCCAAACAAAAAAGATCTTTTACAAAAATTGCATTCCTCATCTGTATTTTCAAAATTCGACATGAAATCAGGATTTTGGCAAATACAAATTGATCTAAAAGACCGATATAAAACAGTGTTCACTGTCCCTTTTGGCCAACATGAGTGGACATTAATGCCATTTGGATTAAAAAATGCTCCTTCATAATTTCAAAGAATTATGAATGAAATTTTTAATCCATTTTCAATATTTTGCATTGTCTATATTGATGATGTTTTAATTTTTTCAAAAACCATTGAACAACATTTCAAACACCTTAAATAATTCTTAATGATCACTAAGAAAAATGGAATGGTTGTTTCAAAATCCAAAGTTACACTTTTTCAAACAAAAATCCGTTTTTTAGGACATTATATCTCTCAAGGTACTATTACCCCTATTGAAAGGTCCTTAAGTTTTGCGGATAAATTTCCTGACAAAATTCTTGATAAAACACAATTACAAAGATTTTTAGGAAGTTTGAACTATGTACTAGATTTTTGTCCTAACATTAATAGGATAGCAAAACCTCTCCATGATAGGTTAAAGAAAAAACACGTGGCATGGTAAAAAAAGCATACCAAAATAGTTCAAATAATAAAAAAAAAAAACAGGTTAAAGAAATACCTTGCTTGCATTTAGCTGACCCATCAGCCCAAAAGATTGTTGAAACAGATACATCAGATATAGGATGTGGGGGTATTCTTAAACAAAAAACAAATAACAAAGAATGCATTGTACAGTTTACATCTGCACACTGGAATGATTGCCAAAAGAATTACTCTACAATCTAAAAAGAAATCCTTTCCATTGTCATGTGTATTACAAAATTTCAAAGTGATTGTAAATCTGCGAAAGAAGTTTTACAAAAAGATGTTTGAAATATTGCATCAAACACAAATTTTTGCCAGATGGCAAGCAATCCTTAGTATTTTTTATTTTGAAATTGAATTTATTAAAGAAGACCAAAACTCAATTCTAGATTTTTTAACCAGAGAATTTCTCCAAAACAGGACTTGAGTGATGCCCAAAAAATCCAAAAGAATTGAGGTCCAAAAAGACCAACCACAAGAAAACTCAAAACCCATCTCATCTGCAAAACCTATCAGGTCTTGGGCACAAGCTGTTGAAGAAGATGAAGCCCAAAACTAAATTCAAAAATGGCTTGCCAGCTAACAAATAGCTGGACCTGATAATTTTTAGGAGATAAAAAACTCAATTGAAGAAAACCTTCAACTCCAAAAAATTGCAAAACTCCACAGGCACCAAAAAGAGATTGAATCTCTCCAAATAGAACTGTCATCTTTTCTGAGACAAGAAAGGGGAGAATCTTCAAAAAAAAACCTTCTAAAAAAATTATTTCAAACCTTCACAAGAGGGACCGTCTTGTAAAATAATTTCAAAACTCTCACAAGGAGAAACTTCAAAAATTATTTTAAATCCAAATGATTCTCAAATTACTTTGTTTAAACCAAAATCTGAGTATTTTGTCAAAACAGAATATCAAAACATTTGGACAATCGAGGATCACTTTTATAATAAAAATCCTAAATTAGTCATCTCAAAGATTTTTCCAGATGGCTAGGTTTTTAAACCATGGGATTTATCAAAATTCAGCCTTACTGTAAATCTATTCTTGAATGTACAAGATCTGTAACAATTCAAGACAACCCAAAAGAATGCCTAGTAGCCTATTCAACTGCCAAAATCCACAAAATCATCCCACCTTAAGAATGGGGATAAAACCTTTACACACCAAAACAGTTCCCACTTGATTTCAAAACCACAATAAACCATTGTAGGACTTTCAATTATTGAGACTATCAACATGCCTGGTACAATGTTTTCCTCATTCAAAACCAGAAATTTAGTCATACTTGGCTATTTTTCTTTAACCTTACCATGGAACCTTTCAAAATCCCTCAATGGTGTGCCCATTGGTGGAAATTCTATGGCTCCATTCTAGATGTCTTGAAACCGGAAGTCCAAGATAGCTTCCAATTATACAAAACTCATTACAAACCAACATATAGAGAACACATTTTTCCCCCTCTGATGCTATTCTCTACCAAATTCTTTTTGCCATGGTATTAGCCTGGTATTTTGAAATTGACCAAAAAGAGGCCCAAACAATCCTCGTCAGATGATTCAAAGTCAGATGGTGGAAAAAATTCTCTATTCCACCAAGTATCAAAAAACAAGTTGTGTCGACATGGCTCCAAAGGCAAGGAATGAAGAAACCAGACCCAATGGCAACTCAATTCTTGGCCCAAAAATCATTTGCCCAAACACAATTAGCAGCGCAAAAATCCGAAGAGGAATACTTTGACATCATGGCCCAACTTCTCAAAAGCAAGGCCTAATCCTCAAAACCTTCCTCAGGCAACGCTTCATAAGACACCATTAATTTGGAAAATGACAACGAAGATGACTGTTTCAGCATTTTGTTACCCATAAAATGAATACAATGGCCCAATACTTTTGGCCCATATAAAAAATGTAATATTAAAATTCTCAAACAAAAAAAAAAGTCTAGCATATCATGTAATGGGCCTAGCCCAAATTTGATTTCGAACTTAACAAAAAATAGTCTAGCATATCATGTAACGGGTCTAGCCTAAAATTGATTTCGAACTTAAAAAAAAACCCGACAAATGAATATTTTCTTTCTGAAAAGCAAAAAGCAAAAAGGAAAAGTTGTTTGACATTTGTCTGCCATCGGCACCAAAAGTCAAAAGTGGCACCGAAAGTAGAAGGAATCTCATCATTTCCTCCACTTCATAATGCAGCAGAAACGGGATCCTTTCTCTCTATAAGGAAGACTCCTCTTCAGTTCAAAATCAGAGTTGGATACAGCGAGAAATATTCTCTTAGAAATCTTGAGTGTCTCCAATATTTCAAAAACTTGTAATATTTTATTTTTAGTGTTCCAAAACCATTGTAAGTATTAATCTTATTCATGTTTTAATATCTTGGATTATTATCTTATTTCTACAGACTAAGTATGCTCTGCACCTACAGCTCAAGCTGATCTTGTGCATCAGAAACTTTGTTTATTTATTATGAACATTTGTTATTTCCATGTAGTTTTCCAAATTGTCTTTTTATTAACAACATACTTAGATTGGTTTCTTGACGATTTACGAGCATTCTCATTTTATAACGAATTATGAAGAGTGCTAACAAAATACTCTTTGAAATACTCTTTGATATATATATATATATATATATATATATTAGATTTTACATATTTTTAAAGGTATTTACATCTTTAAAAATAAACTAATTAAATATAAATATAATAAAAAATGCCTAACATTGAATTCAGATTTTATAAATATTATTTAATTCAATAAAAGTACCAAAAAAATATATAGAAAAATAAAGCGTAAAGAGTAGAACACAATGCAAAAAATGGCATAAAAACAAATGAGCATAGAGCTTACACTCTCTTTCATTCTTGCAATGACGAGTGAGCATATTTTTTAAAGAAGAAATAGTGAAATGAGAGAGAATGCAAAAAGTAGTGGAATAAATTTTTGAAAAGACAAAGTTACCTTTATTTTTTATTATGTGTCAAATATTTATAGAAGGTTGGTTAATAGTGTATTTTCATTTTTGTTGTTGTAATAGTAGTGTATTTTTATTGGTATCTTTATTTCATAGATATACTAGTATCGCTATATGTGTCAGAGATAATTTATAGTTTAAATGTAATTTATTTATTTCGATTAAAGTATTTTATCAAGATTGTTTTTGGTAATTATATGATAATGATCAAAAAACACTTTTTGCTGAATAAAATATCAAAATATTTATTTTCTACCCACATTATCAATGTATATAATATTTATGTATTTTTTTTATATTTAGATAAGTGCAGAAAGTTTTAACCCAATAAAATCTATTGCAATATATCTTTTTATTGCTCAAATATATGGTGATATTATTATATTTAATTTTATTAATGAAAATTTTTGTTGAAAGTTTTTCAAATTAATGTAGAGTTTGAAATAAACATGATGAAAGAATTTAAATTTTTTTTTGGAATTTAAATCAAACATGCTCAAAAAGTCTTTACATTCATCAAACAAAGTGAATTAAAGAATTTTTCTAAAAGTTCAAAATGGAAGAATGCAAACCTATAGTCACTCCTATGTATCATAGTCGAGTTCTTAACAAAGATGAATCAAGTAAAATAAATGTTAGATAAAAAAAAGTACAAATGCATGATAGGTTCTTTACTCTATTTGATCTCTTTAAGATCGAATATTCCATTTAGTGGATGTTTATGTGGTAGGTTTCAATATGATCCTAGATAATCACATATAGCTGTTGTTAAAAGAATATATAGATATTTGAAAGAGACAATTAATCTTAGTTTGTTGTATAAGAAATCACTTGATTACAAGTTAATAGGTTTTCTGATGTTGACTATGCTAACAATGGAATTGAGAGAAAAAACACTAGTGTAGCTATCAATTCGTTGGAGAAAATATAATCTTATGGTTAAGCAAGCGTCAATGAGCTATTGTCTTATCACTACAAGAAAACACTCCATTTGTGGTCAACTTTACAAATATTTTGTAGCCGAAAAAAACCCTCACAAATTAGTGAACGAAAAAACCCTCACAAATACTAAAATTCAAATTGGTCTTTATTTGTGGCTGAAAAAGCCCTCACAAAAGATTATAATTTCAGCTGGATTTTGTGGCTGCCTAAGCCCTCACAAAATGACAACGTTGTGATTTTGTGAGGGCTTAGGCCGCCACAAAATCCAGCTGAAATTGTAGTCCTTTGTGAGAGCTTTTTCAGCCACAAATCAACCATTTATAAGGGTAAAGGCCGCCACAAAGGCAAGCCATTTGTGGCCGCCCAGGCCGCCACAAAATCAGTTGTCCGTTGCACTTTTTGGCTGCAAAAGCCGCCACAAATGCTCATTGTTCTGTTGCACTTTGTGGTTGCAAAGACAACAACAAATGCCTTCTTTTCTGACCGTTAAAGGATTGGGTTACCATTGGATTTTTGGCTGCTTTGGCCGCCACAAAGGATCAAGAATTTTCTATAAATATCACTTCACTCCTCTTATCATTTTTTATTTCTACCTTCTCTCTAAAGTTTCTCTCTAAATTTTCTCTCCACATTCTCTCTACAAAAATTATTTCTCCAAGTTTTTTCTCTACTATCTTGGATTTCAGTAAGTTTATATTATATATTTAATTTTATTTTGATTTGAAGTTATTTATTTAATGAATATTATTGAATTTTTATTTTGACAGTGGTGATATTGTGTTTACTTCGAAGAGTTCTTAGTTGTGTGAAAGCTTCAAGTCAGACACTACCCGACATTAAGATAATATTTTATACATTTTAAATATAGATAGCAAAATATGTAATATTATAAATATAAGATATTTTTATATTATTTTTAAAATATATAAAAAACTCGTCATTCAAAATGTTATTATAGATTTGTTTAAAAAAAATAGCAATTATGTTGTTTATATAATATATGATAAATAAAAATTTGAAACACATGTAAAATTTATTGATTTTAATATTACTATTTTTTTAAAAATATTATTAAAATTTATGATATTAATATTTGTTGTTAGTTATTAAAAAGAGTTATAGTTGAGTTCGTACAAAAAATTTATATACTTTAACAGTCTCTATTTTTGTTTATATATAAGGAGTTATTTTATGAAAAATTTCATTAAACATCATTTAAAATTTTATTTTGGTTTATATATTTATAGTCTCTATAATAATTTATTATATTGTTTATAAATGTTCTCCTAATTGACATATAAAGTATATCAAAATTTATATATAATGCTTTTAAAAAGTAAAACAATTAATATATATATATACACACACACACACGATGAAGAGAGTGGACATAATTACCAATTTGTCGGTAAACTAAAATAAATCTTTGTATTTATCTTCTTTCCCTTAACTTTATGTTTATCTTATAGTTGCTTATTTCAAAGGAGATTTCAAAAACGTTTTTAAATTTATACTCTGTTTGCAAAAGAATTTGTCAAACTATTTTAACTTAGCAAAAAGTTTTAAAATAGAATTCAAACATCTATTTCTTATGTTTTTATTGCGAGTTTTGCACTATGTTCATCCCCTTTATCTCTTTATTGGAGAGTTATGCTTGATCACTACATTGGATGGTAAGTTGTAGCTACCCTCACTCCATATTTTGACAAACAACCTTTCAAATAATTCGTTACATAAATGAGTCGTAATATATTATTATTTTGCAAGAAGTTAGTAGCTACCCTCATATCATTTGTAGTTAATATTATAGCTTCACCCACTTGGATACATAATCCACTGCCACAAAGATGTCTCATTTGCCAAATAAAGGTGAGAAATGACTAATAAAATTAACCTCACATACATTAATCAATTATATTTCTAGAATTTTTTCAAGTGCATTTCTTGTCTGCCTAGAGATGTTCCCCACCCTTTGGCATTTGTCACAACACTTAGGTGTGTTTGGTTGAAGGGTTTTGGAGAGGAGGGAAGGAAATATGTTTAAGTTTTGTGTTTAGTTCAAATTTTAGAAGGGAGAGAGTGAAATCCTTCATTATGTTGATTTTGCTCTTCCTCTATTTTAGGAGGATGTGGAGAGAGGAGCTTCATACAACTAAAACATCATTTAAATGTCTCTTCTCTCTTCCCCTTCTCTCATTTGAATCAAACATGTTTCTACTTCCCTTTTCTCACCTCTCATCTCGTGTTCGCCGCTGTACTAAAGACACCCTTGGCAAATTCATTTGCATCTTTGAACAATATTGACAAAAAATAACCACCCTGGAGTTGAATATCCCTCATTTCACCTTATGAGACAAATCTCCTAAATACTTGGTCAAAACTCTTTTAAAAAAAAAACTTTCATCTTAATAATAGTTTATGAAAAAATATAAAATGCACCGTCACTATAAATTAATTTTACACCAACGTCTAATCAAATTAAAGGATATGGTGATTATTTAAAAAAAAAAATTACAAAATATAACTATATGGCAAGATAAATCATTGTAATTCTGGCAATATATAACCATTAAATTCTTTTAACATTTTATGAAAAAAACTTTTTTTTAAAAAAAAAAAAATTGAATTCACACTAGATAACTTCACTGACCAAATATTATACTTATCTTCAAATTGCAATTACAAAGTTAAATTATGTGGTAATATCACAATTTCTCATTAGATATATCATTGTAAAACTATTCTACACCAATAATACATCATCTTATTTTATTTTCTATGAATCCATTAAACTCTTATTTATTTATCATGCTTTTTTATTTTGGTTTTATGAGGTTTTTATTAAATACATATTAATTAGGGACTAACATCGAAATATAAAAGATAAGCTCAACTTCAATCTCCAACCAACCGCATTATTCAATCCATATTTTTCTCAGAATTCATCGCACAACTCTCTTACAAACAGAATCAAACATCAAAGTTCCCTGCAACGACGGCGTTTCGTTCAACTTCGTGTTTCGTTTCGCCTAATCCTGTAACATTCCCATCTTTATTTTTATTATTTTGAAAAAAATATTGAATCTTGGTTTTATTTTAGTATACCCAGTTGAAAATTGATGATGAAATTTTGTCTAATTTCATTTGTGATGCGATTTTTCTCTTTTGACTTTCTGGGTAATGCTCAAAGAACGATTTTTTTTTTTTTGTGATTCTATTCGAGGTATTTTTTGTGTGGAGATTTAATTGATATTTTATTTGTTGTAAGAATATAATTAACTTAAATTGTTCACTTCTATATGTTTTAATTTGATAGGTTTTTATTTTGTCATTTTAATTTGTGTCTATAATTAATGAAGATTGATTAGTTTTTGTGTTTTTGGTTGCACATTTTTTTTATAAGCTAAGAATTTATTCAAAATGTTGTTTATATAGGATTTCTTTTTCTTAGTTAACTGAATGAAAAGATGTTGTTTTTGTAGGTTCTTGTTGTTGTGGAGATTCAATATGACACCGGTTTGTCCCTTCGTTAAAATTCCTCGGCCGGATGATAATAATGCTTCTAAAAAATCGGGTGAAAACTCAAATAAACATCATGCAGAGCATGAAAGTAAGGTGAAGAAAGAGGTTAATGACTCAGCTAGTGTTTCACCAAAGTGTCCTTTGGGATATGACTCACAAACATTTAAGATTGGTCCTCTTAGTTGTATGGTATGCCAAGCACTTCTCTATGAAACCAGCAAATGTGTGCCTTGTTCTCATGTTTTCTGCAAGTATGTATCACGGCCCTCGAATCTATATTGTGTTTTTCATTGCATATGATGTTTTTGGCTCGTTTATGATTTTATGCGTATTTGATGTTAGAGCATGTGTATCGCGCTTTAAGGATTGTCCGTTATGTGGGGCTGATATTGTGAAGATTGAGCCTGATGCTGATCTTCAAGGTGTAGTCGATCGCTTTATTGAAGGTCATGCTAGGATCAAAAGGTCTGTTAATTTAGACAAAGGCGAAGAAGCGGCAGAGAATAAGCCTGTCATATATGAGGATGTGTCTTTGGAAAGAGGTTCTTTCTTAGTGCAACAGGCCATGAGGGTAAGTATGTCCTTTTTCAAATGTAAATGCAGATGAAATATTGGTATATGAAGGTTTAAATGGAGAAAGATCCTTGAAACTTTATTTTTTCATTAACTATTATCATCTATGAGGCATCGATACATCAAGTTGAAGGGTGTCTAATGTCTGACACTGACACATTTGATTACCTTTAATCATTTTTGTTTTCTCAAATTATTACTGATGTCTACGTGTCCGTGTTAGAATTGTGTATGGTGTCCATGTTTGAGTCAATGTTTCGTAGATTATCATCCACAATGAAAGTGGTGACTAGTGATAATGTTGATTACTTTTGAAATTTGATACATGCTGGGCTGGTAATATCATTTGATGTTTAATACTTTATCTGGATATTGCATTTTTTGATGGGGACCCTTGCTCTGCTGAAGCTGCTGATTTTTGTTTTACCAAGTTTATTTTTTACTTTGTTTGACCACTTGATAATGAGCATTTTACCATATGCAATTTAAAAACAGGCGTTCCGTGCTCAGAATCTAGAAAGTGCCAAATCAAGACTCAACCTATGTGCAGAAGACGTTCGTAATCAGATAGAAAAAGTTGGTAACACTTCAGAGTTATGTTCGCAACTTGGAGCAGTCTTGGGTATGCTTGGTGACTGCTGGTATGTTTTCTTGTTCTCCTTTATTATGTTTTTTCAGTCAGAAGTTAAGAGGGTTATTGCATATGTAGTTTTTTAAGACTTGCTCTTCCTCGAGTTAGAGTTGGTTTGGGGGTGTGAAAAGTTACCGAACGAGTGTAATACACAGAAAGTATAGTACTACAGTGTAGTTTATCCAAAGGATAACTAGAGTTAATAGAATGTCAATCCAAGCTGTTTCAAGAAGTGATAAAATAACCAGCCAATAAAACTACTTTGCACGAAACATAAAAATGTATATAAAATGCTCATATCAACTGATTAATCAATATATGTTCGTATAAAATGTTCATATCAACTGATTAAAATGTATATTTATTTTTCATTCCATCTTCTTATATTTGGAGTTTGTTCTTCATATTTGTTGGTTTTAGTTGTTAGTAGGATATATTATCACTGTGTTCTACGATCACATATTGTTTACTTATACGGTTCTTGCTTAGCGAAAGATGGAGAAATTTTAACTAAATATAATAATAATATATGTCAGAAGTTTAATTGATTGAGGTTAGAACAGTCAAAGATACAAAGGCATGGTCAAAATACTGGTGCAAAGAGTAAAACTAAATATAACTAGATTGAGACCAAGAATGATAAAAATAAATAGGGATGCTTAGAGTAGGTGGAGATTGGAAAATTAATATGCTGAATCCAAATCATCTTTGGTAATGAGGGACATTGAATTTCGATTATCTATGTGTGTACTAGAAATTATTTCCATTGTATCCACTATCTCTAATGCATTGTCAACTCTGCAATTTGCTATGCTGCTTAAGCAGTTTTTGGTGAATAGAAAGAATTAGCTACTTTGGTTGGAACTTGGAAGAAGCTCCATATTAGTTTTTGCTAGTTTTCCTATTCTCTCCCACTTTGAAACAGGTCCTAAACCCATTAGAATATAGTTGCAACATTGTATTTTCAAATAATTGGCTGTTAATGATTCATACAGGGAAATATTTTGTGCTCTTAAGTCTTTAATGAAATGTAGTGTGCCTTTTAGTCTCTTTTTGGTGCATAGTTAATCATTATTTTAGAGCGGTTTTGATAATGATGGTGGACATTTCAATAGATTATTTATCTTTTTGTTGTTTTTTCGGCCTTTTGTTTTCTTTCTTATTGTCTACTCTTCCCTTGTTTTCAGTGTTGTCAAATAGATTGCAGAATTTGAACTAATCGCAGTTGTTTTGCGATACGCTATTTAGTAAAAAGTGCTATAGCACTGTAGCATTGCAGAATTTGAGCAAACTTCTATTTTCCACAACCTGTGATTGACAACAGTGCTTGTTTCATTAATCTCTAATATTATTTCTTATTGCATCACAAAAAGAGTATAGTTTAATGACATGTTTAATGGAAATAAGTTGTGATCTTCATGTTTATTTTAATTTTCTGCAGCCGAGCAATGGGCAACAGCAGTTCTGCAGTTACTTATTTTGAAGAAAGTGTTGAATTTCTGTCAAAGTTGCCAAAAGACGATTTGGAGGTTATTAAGTCAGAACCTTTTTTTTTCCAGCTCCGATGAAAAACAATAAATGGCAAAATCAAGCTGCTTTTGTTTGTTATCAATTTATTTATTTGAACTTGTTACCTTACAGATTACACATACACTTTCCGTTTCACTTAATAAAATCGGCGATCTTAAATATTATGACGGGGACCTTCCAGCTGCAAGATCGTACTATTTTCAATCCTTAAATGTTCGCCGTGAGTTTGTCAAGAATAATTCAAATGTTTCACCTCAGGTTGGTTAATACTATCCGTGTATATCTGAATTAAACTTAACACTAGTGTTTTATAACTTGCTTTAGTTTGTGGATTTTAGCTTAGGAGCTTATTTACTCACCAAATGTTTCATGGCTGTGATTTTAGTGTTGTTAAATAACGGCTATAGTGCTATCGCGTAATGTGAGATTTAAACTAATTGCTATTGTTCCGCGATACAATATTTAGTACAAAATGTTGTCAAATAGCTGCTATAGCGGCATTATAACACGTTTGTATAGCGGAATTTGAACAAATTGTTATTTTCTGCGGTCTGCAATTGATAAACAATTTCCACCAATCATGTTAGTTAGATTCATTTCTAGACATATTACATGAATCACTTGCTTTGACAAGGAAAAGGAAGTTTTGCAACTTCAAATATTTTTAGATTTTACTTTGTTTCCTTATTTCAGAGATTTGTCCATGAAAATGATAAAACACAAAACAGTAACAGAAATGAAGAGGGGAAGAAAAAAGGCAGAACGATAAAAACCGAGAGACCAGCACATCAGTGCCTGTTTGCGTGCTAGTGAAAAATAAAATACGAGTTCTTGAAATTAACCTTTTTAATTGTTTATGACAATTTAGGTCTTAGATGTTGCTGTTTCTCTCGCAAAAGTAGCGGATGTGGACAAAAATCTAGGTGATGAAAAGTCGGCTAGTGATGGATTTCAAGAAGCCATAGATATGCTGGAATCTCTTACATTGAAATCTGATGCCAGTGGACTTGAGCAACGGGTAAGTTTTTACTAATATAAAAAAAATGAAGTACTATATTGTATTCTCCCTCCAGTTTCCGAATTTGGATTTATTGTTGTCCACCTCTCCTGCATTTACTGAAGTCAGGGACATTGATGGATGCTCGATCTTGATCAGACCGTCCAAAAAGACAGTCTTTAATTTTTATTTTATAATTTAAAATACCGAGCTTAAATTTGGACCGTCCGGTCAAGATCGGACAGTTACTGATGTCGACTGCGTGAGTGTAGGGGCTGCCAACTGCAGCCAATCAGGATCCCCAGTTTCCTCATCCATAACCCAACCATAGACATGTACGCAGTGCGTGTCTATATATAGAGGAGAAATCAGGAGTAATTTTTGTAGAGTTAGTCTGTTTAATCACTCGTTGCATAAAATGTAATAAATATTGGCAAGAGTTACTGATGGAGTAACTTAATTGCTCCTCACTAACACACTTTTACTTTGTTTCCTTATTTCAGAGATTTGTCCATGAAAATGATAAAACACAAAACAGTAACAGAAATGAAGAGGGGAAGAAAAAAGGCAGAACGATAAAAACCGAGAGACCAGCACATCAGTGCCTGTTTGCGTGCTAGTGAAAAATAAAATACGAGTTCTTGAAATTAACCTTTTTAATTGTTTATGACAATTTAGGTCTTAGATGTTGCTGTTTCTCTCGCAAAAGTAGCGGATGTGGACAAAAATCTAGGTGATGAAAAGTCGGCTAGTGATGGATTTCAAGAAGCCATAGATATGCTGGAATCTCTTACATTGAAATCTGATGCCAGTGGACTTGAGCAACGGGTAAGTTTTTACTAATATAAAAAAAATGAAGTACTATATTGTATTCTCCCTCCAGTTTCCGAATTTGGATTTATTGTTGTCCACCTCTCCTGCATTTACTGAAGTCAGGGACATTGATGGATGCTCGATCTTGATCAGACCGTCCAAAAAGACAGTCTTTAATTTTTATTTTATAATTTAAAATACCGAGCTTAAATTTGGACCGTCCGGTCAAGATCGGACAGTTACTGATGTCGACTGCGTGAGTGTAGGGGCTGCCAACTGCAGCCAATCAGGATCCCCAGTTTCCTCATCCATAACCCAACCATAGACATGTACGCAGTGCGTGTCTATATATAGAGGAGAAATCAGGAGTAATTTTTGTAGAGTTAGTCTGTTTAATCACTCGTTGCATAAAATGTAATAAATATTGGCAAGAGTTACTGATGGAGTAACTTAATTGCTCCTCACTAACACACTCATATATATATATATATATATATATATATATATATATATCTGCAAAGAGATAAAGAAAGATGGTAAATTTTAACTATTTGATTGCGTCCAATTGAATTAAATTAGGCCTATAAATTTTCATATAAATTTGAAATTAGTTGATTTGACGGTACATTGCATTACTTTATTTTAACAGATAGTGTATGATTTAAACTGCAAACATGAGTATAAAGATAATATTATAACTTGATTCAATGGTTAGATGATAGATTGCTAAATTTTCCTTCTACAAAAATTTATTTCGTAAAGCGTTCACATTAAGCCTAGTGCGAAGTGTTCACATTATTTACAGCTTTTAATGACTTTTTACAACTGCAAAGTTTAATCCACTTCAGAAAAAGTAGTATTATTTAGAATTTTCTAGTTTGTTAGATATACAATTTTATTATGTAGTTCACTTTTAGTAACTTGCTAGTGATATAAACAATCGTTTTTACGTCTCCGAAGGTGTAGCTTAGTAGTATGAGTTGAGTAGATGAAGAAGGTCTAGGTTTGCTAACAACCTCCCAACAAACTTACCACTAATATTTGTCTTTTATAATAACATTTTTGGTTTATGTTTGGTATCACATTGGGTTTGCCAGGGTCACGTTGATACCAAAGATTTAAACTTATTGTATAAACAACTCTTCTAGTTGCAATTTTCATTTTACGTTGCATTTCCACATAAGATTCTGAAATTAACTTCAAAATTTCCATCCTTCTATAGCGGCTATCAGTTCTCGACTTCCTTAGAAGCCAACTGACAGATAAACAAGAACAAGCTGAACAAACAATCTGAGGTCAGGTAGATGCCTCATATCTTACTAGCAGAAATGAAGCATCAATTCAGATGCAATAAATGTTTTTGTATGTGATCGGATACATGTGTAAAATAAGCTCAAATCAACAGAGGCGATATAATAGAGGAAGAAGAGACTTTTCATTCGGAGCAACGAATATCTCAGTCATTTCTAGCACCGTAGATTCTACAAAAAGATCCTTCTTTGTAATCCTTCTACTACACCAATGTAGTTTTTGTATCCATCTCTTGAGTTGGTATACCATTATTGGTGCATAAGGCTTTCCTTGCATTAATGTAGCTAATATACTTCTCTAATAAATTAGAAATGAAGTAACATGGAGGATATTGCAGATTGTTTCCAACTTGAACACGTTTTATAGTGTGAAAAGTGAAATTTATAATATTAATAAATCGTGGTGTGTTTTGGTGAGCTTTGTTAAACGTAATTATGAGTAAATTGATTTAGTTACGACTAAGCTAGAAGTAAAGTGATTTATATACTTCAATGTTTTTATTCTGAAATTGAAAGCAAATTTGATGCAAAAATTAGTTCAAAATTTTAATGCGAAGCAAAAGTTACTTTTATTCCTTTGAGTGTATGTTTGGTTTTACGGTGTAATTGACAATTATGCCGATTCATTGTGATTTAGTTAATCCAAATGAAAAATTAAACATACATTGAAGTTTGAAGGCAAAATTGTCCGATAAAAGTTAAATACAAGTATTGTCACTAAAATTATTGTGTAAACAAATTATTGATGTTTAATGTGTTTTCAGGTATTCCAAAGTTACAGTAATTTTTTTTATAGAAAAAGTTATAGTAATAATATGTATAGAACAATTGCTTAAATTATATAAATTGTTTTATACTATAACAAACTTGGAAAATGAGAAGAAAATATGTGAATGGATGAAAAGGAAACAATATGGAATGAACATGGCTTGAAAACATCATTGATAAAGAAAGTGCAGACATAGAAAAACATGACGTGTTTCGACATTTTTCATTCACATTTAAAAAAAAAAAAAAACACAACTATTTAAGTCAATCAAGATTTGAGAATCAATAAATTTTGAGAAATTAGAACCCAATAGAGCAACATCAAACTAATAACTTAATCCAAACAATCAAATAAATTTCTTCCACACATGATAACTAGGTTGAGGTGAGGAACTACAGACTTTAAACCTATCTAATTAAAGATCATTTTTTTGCCTTATGGGCGCACAGATCGACTATAGGGTCATGATACATTTCGTTTTTCAATGGCGGTGGCTTCTTTGACGGTCGTTTTTCATGACCACAACTTTGAACAATTGGTTGGTGAAGTTGGATTCAGATCTAAGATTGCATCAATAACCTTGATTCGGGCAAGGGGGTTGTTGGCGGAAGGAAGAGAAACCATGATGGAGGAGGTTGGTGGTGGTACAAAGGAAGGAAACCATAGAGATGAAAGATTTAAAAGGAATGAAAAAGAAGGAAGAAAAATTCAGAGAGATGGGAGAGGAACCTCCACAGGGGAGGGGTCAACCTCTATAATGGAGGAGATAAATTTCGAAGGTAGAGGAGAGACCCCTACACCTACATGAGGGGAGGCGATGCTTTGGCAAAATGGAAACCATCAAACCTTAATTTTTAGAGAGAGAGGAGAGCTTTGTCTTTGTAACATGGGTATTGACACGGACGGAGCTAGAATTTCAAATCAGGAGGGCCAAATTTTAAGTTTATTTTTGGCTTAATTGCAATAGTCCTTTTATTTTCACTTAATTGATGTAGTGAAAAATAGCTGAAACTTCAGAGATGTTATCTGTTCAATTACTTCCCAGGGCCATGTAGTAAGATCATGCTTACATAAGCTAGAATGGAACAGAGCATAACATAAGAGTAATGCTTTTGAAGATCTCAACAACTGCGTACAATCCAGCATTGCATTTGCATCAGCTACATTTGACTACAATTTTTTACATATCAAACATCGTAGCATAACCACAATTGCAATTTAAAAACCAAACAGGCATGACAGGATATTTCATTTGTTCTATATGTATACCGAATGCTAAATTAAGCCCATATATAAGAGACACATCCATCATTCATCAGTTACCGAAATAGAGCCAATGCAAAAATGCTCATCATGAATTCACCGTCTAATGACTACCACAATAACTAACACTACTGAACACAACACGACATTGATGCGTCGACACCAGTAGTAATGTAAAAGCCTATAAGTAATTTAATATAACCACATCCGTAGATGTCAGATACTAGACACACCTTCCATCAATGCTCCATGTACATGATCGATTAATCATCATCATAACCACTCTCATCACTGAAGTACCCAGCTCTCTTCCATTTCTTCTTCCTCTACTTATCATCTAAACTCATTCCTACCCAACAACCTCTCACACGCTCCATCATCCACCACAGAAGCCCATGTTTCATCAAACCGATCCCCACCCTCTTCCTCTTCATCTTCCTCCTCCTCTATGTCCTTGTTCCAGTTGAGCCCACGACGCGGCTTCTTAGGCTGAGGCCGCGACCTCGATCCCAACTGATTCCTAGGACACTCATACGATAAATGACCATGTTCCCCACACTCGAAGCACAAGGCAGTTTCCGTGTTATACACGCGCTTGCGAATAAACTCTGGTGCGCGTCCATTGTCAGCAGCAATAGAGGCGGTTATTGTCCGTCCATTAAGGATTTTTTTGTTCATTTCAGTTACAGCACGTTGGGCGTCGTGACGGGAAACGAATTGGATGAAAGCAACACCACGGCTGAGGCGCGTGTGACGGTCTTTAAGAACGGTTACACGGGCGATTTTACCGAAAGTTGAAAAGAGAGTGTGTAGGTCGGAGTTTGTTAGCGAGTAATCTATATTTGAAACGTATAAGGTTGATTTTGATGGTGCTAATGGTTCTCCTGTTCCTCCAACGCTTGATTCTCTGTTGTTTGATTTGGGTTGGGCTTGGACATGGGCTTGGATCTGAGCTTGGTTATTGTTTGACGATGAAGCACAGTATCGGTAGAAAAAAATGTCGTCATATTCATCGCTATCGCTTTGTTTGCGTTTCTTCTTGCTCGACATTCTTTCTTCTTTCTCTTCCCTCTTTTTAACTTCCCCTCAGCGCCGTTCTGCTTTTGACAAACCCTAGAGTAGAGAAAGGAATAAACCGGGTCAGGTCATCTAATTAAAAACCGGACTTATTACAAAAGCAGATAACAGACATTATTTACTTTCTGCGTTGCATAAAAAGACGTAAAGTTAATAGTGTTAGAAGATGCACTTCAACATATATCAGAAAACACAAAGCTACAAATAACACCAATAAGCTTAGGTTCTACAAGTAACACATTGCCACATCACTTCTAAAGCTGTATAAAAAAACAAAGCATTCATCGATTAAGTTCTATACTTACTGACTTATAAAAAGTTATTATAAGACATAAGTAAACTAGAATGAAATTTTGAGTTCAGTTTGAAGTTTCAAGGCTAAGGGATTTTGTCGTCATAATAGTTGCTTTCATCAAACATCATTCAAAAGACCAAAACCCATAATAGTTGCTATCATTGTAAGTTCTATACTTACTGAATCTATGTGCTGCCACAGAAGTGCTCATTAATTACAACAGAGTTGTGTCAAAAGATACTCGATCAATCAAACATTAAAATTCTAAGCAATTACCTCCCATTCAACTTTGCACACCAAACTCCCTGAGCAATATAACTTATAATTAAAATTAGAGGCACCTATATGAATTTTACTAAAATTCAATACCAGCTGCATATTTACCATATATATACTACTACAACCAGCCATACTAATTACTACACCTACTAGCCACATAAGTTCATTATTTCAAAATACCCTTAATTAGTAAACAACCATATTCAACTTCCAGTGACCCATATACACCATGCATAAAGTATAGCAGCAAGTTAAATCCAAAAAATTCATGATGATAGCATCATAAAATTACTAACTACCAAGATTCTTTCATGTTCAAATAAACCATTTAACCACAAGAGTAGAAAAAGAATACCAAACCATATTCCGATCTCTGAATTGATATTCTTGACATTAACAAATTGTAAGCAAAATTACTCAAGAAAAGTAAAAGACAAGGACAATGAGTATTCACAAATTAAATCAGTTTATACCAATATCAAAATGCCCTTTACTAAAAAATATCAAAATGCCCTTTACTAAAAATACCACAATCAACACCAATATCAAAATTAAACCAAACTACTGAACTAGTGAGGTTTTTAGATCTTTCAACTTAATTTATTGTGTATTGTACTGCTTGAATCACTGCCATTATAAACCTGCAAATTTTGAAGAATGTTTAAAATACCCCTTTAAAGGATCAAATCAAGATCGAAACAGAACACTTCATATCCAGTTCACAATATCACACACAGTTTAAAAACACAAGAAACCATAAAATGCAGCAGCAGTACATTATTGCTGTACCAGAAACACAATAACAGAACCATAAACATAGTAACATCAACATGTGCAACTAATTTGATAAAGGGTCAATGAACAAAACTGAAATCAGAATGGAACTTATTTGCTACTGTGATTCTGCGATTTAAGGAACTTAACTGCGAACAGAAATCAAAATCATCTTCATTCAGCAAATACAAAAACGGAAATCCAAAACTGAGATGATTTGGAAGAGAATGGAACTTACAATCTACAGTGATTCTGTAAATGCGAGGAAATCAAACAAGCATGAACTGAAATCTGAATCGCGAATCGAACTGCAATCTAAATCGTGAATTAGGGATTAGGGTTCTTCGCGTTCAAGGAGTCGAATGCGGAGGACAGGAAATCGTGAATCTGAATCGCGTTCAAGAAGTCAAATTCTGAATCGAAATCTAAACGTGTTCAAGGAGGGCTCACCGTCGCTTAGAAATTAGGGTTCATTATTCAGTTTCGCCGTCGCTTTCTGAATCTAAATCGCCGTCGCGTTCAGTTTTTGTTTTTGCGGTTAAAAAAATGGTTTGAGAAAACTATTAAATAAATTAAAATGAAGAAACAAAAGACAACTTTAAAAAATAAAATAATGTAACAGTGGTGTGAGAATTTGTTTTTATAAAAACAAAAAATAAAAAGCAGAATTCTTTCTGCAAACACAAAAAGTATTCGTAGAGGATAGGATCACAAGTGCATGGTATTTTCTGTAGTAAAAATTATTGTTTTTATAAGAACTTTGTTATAAATATCAATATTCTTTATTATAATATTAATTAAAACGGTAAATGTTGATAATGATTTTTTTATTAAAATTCGTAATAAAAATAAAGTGTTGGGATTGTAGTTTTTGACAATAATGAATACAATAAAATTAACATTCTTTAAGTTATGGATGTTAAACTTTTTATAAACAATTATAAAACAATGTCTTCTTTCAAATAGCAAAAGTGTATTTTAAACTAACAATCAACCTATTTTTATGATTGATGAATTAACAAAATCCTTTAAGAAAATATATCTTTAATGATTTCAAGAGAACCAAAATCTATTGTCATGATTTGATTATCTTGTCCAATCTTATGGGTCAGATATCAAATTTACCTTTTGGTATATTATTTGATATCCAAGTATGAACATAATTCTTACTAAGATTAGATCAAAAGATCAATGCCCATGACATAAAGAAATAGAAATTGTTAGAGATTCATCATTGAAAATCCTACGATTCGAAGACAAGGAAGATCTACTCACACATGATAATAGTAGAATTAAAGCTTAAATATAAAAATATTAAAAATATAAAATAACATAATAAAGTAAAAATGAAAAATTGAATATTATTGAAACTAGAAATTTGCTAAGAGAAATACAATAACAAAAGCTAGAGTAACAAGATATTATGAGTAGGAACATGTGCCTAAAACTGAGTATTTTCGTCATTTTATAGTCCTAGATGCCTTCATGAGCTTTAATTACAAAAAATCATCAAAATTTAACATAAGAAAAACAGTCCAGCAACATAACATGAGCAAATTATGACCAACTACACTATGAATAGGGAACTCAACATTCGATTCAAGTGTAGGCAATAGAAAAATTCCAAAACCAAAGGATAACCAACTTCGATTCCAAATTAGTGATTTAGGCTCATTTGAAAACATAATTATCATCAATAGGACAATCAACTCTCAAATTCTCTCAGTGTTTTAGTGTAATGGTCATTCACTCAAAATTTCACCAATGTAAAGTGCCCTACCTTAGGCTTGACTATTAACCAAACCTTCACCACATAACTCATGAGAGCATATATGAATCAAAAACACTTTTAAAGGTTGTATCGGGGCCAAGAGACAATAGGTGGGGGAAAAAAGGGATTTCCAAAAGGCTATATTAAATTAAACATATGATTATAGGTAACATTTTTGAATAATTGGAGCTTAGCTTATTCAAACAATTTTTCATCAGTCAAATATGTTATTCTGAGTGGAACACCTTATTGTGTTCATTCAAATCGAGACTAATTTTTTTTCTTTTTATTTTCTTCTTTTTATTTTTATTTTTCTAAGCTGCTCCATTATATTGAAAAGGACACCCAAGAATGATTTTTATCAATAAAGCAGGGGACCAAGAAAAATAGTTTATTAAGGCTCATAGTGGGCAACTAGTGGAAAGTGTAAAATAAAACAAAATAAGTCATGAGGCCTAGAGAAAAAAAAACCTGTAGTGCTTTTTCTTCAAATATGAGCACAAGAAAATTTAGCCTTAAGATGGTTCCAAGTCAAGTTCTAGAGAACACAATTAATGATGAATAATCACTCAAAATAAATAAATGGACATAATACTTGATGATGTAACACAAGCCCTTGTGTAAGCCCAAAACTCACATTTAGTAGCTAAATCAACGAGAACACGCAATGAGAGATTATGCTAAAAGTGCGGCTTCAAAAGGTGAGTTCATTGCCTATTTAACAACAACATGCACAAAAATTATGGTTCTCTATCAAGGATATCAAAAGGTTTTCTTTCAAGCAAGGAGAAATTAATTCTTATTTTATTTTAAAAAAAAAAAAACTAGAATTAACATGTTGAGCAGACAAGCAAATAGAAAAACGTACCCCCGTGCTTGGACCAAACATTGTCCTCAATGTAAAAAGTAAATTAGTTACTTAAGGGCTAAGAAAGCTCACAAGATTATGGTGGTGGTGGAAAGTGGCCATTTGCACACATTACAACCATAATGGCCATTACTGCCAGGCAATAATCCTTATTGCCTTGACGTTGTTTTTAGGTGCAGGGGGTTGGACCATTACGACCGTAATGGACATTATGGCCATGCCAAAAAAATTTATGCCTTCTCTTCTTTTCTGCATTTTTCTTATTATAGCTCAACCTACAAAACAAAAAAGAAAATTTTGGAAAATTAAAACCATGGGTTGCCTCCCACGCAACGCTTGTTTATGGTCCTTAGCTCTACCTATGTTTTGTACATCTTAAGTTGGAGATCGAATGATAAGACTTACCTTGAAAGATATCATGGTGTGGGCATGATTGAGACTTCGACCTTCCTCTTGGCTCACCTTGTTCTCTTGAGTGACTTGTCCCTTGTTAATAGCCTTCCACTGCTAGTGCATGATCTCCATCATTGATATTATCATTTCTCATTTTCACATAGAGCAACGGCCATATCATCTAACTTCAGCGTTGTCTTCCCTACAAGCAAAGTTTGGACCAAAGATTTGTAGGACTTAGGTAGTGACGCTAACAGGAGCAACGCCTGCTCCCCGTTGGAGATTTTATCATCTGCATTCAACAATTGACACACTAGCTGATTGAATGCATTGATATGGTCATAGATATTTTCTATTATCTCTATTTTGAGTTGATACAACTCAATTTTCAAACAAAGACGATTTGTTAGCAACTTCAACACATAGATGTCCTCGAGCTTCTCCCATAGAGCTTTCTATGTTGTCTCCTTCAATAGTTTGTATTTGATCTTAAGAGATAGAACCGATCGAATTGTACTTATAGCCTTCTTTTGGATTTTGCTCCATTCACTTGCACTCATGGAAGTTGGCTTCTCTTTCTCTAAAGCTTGATCAAGACCTTATTGCACCAACAGGTCTTGAATCGTACATTTCCAAATTCTGAAATTAATATTTCCATCAAATAATGGAATCTTAAACTTTGGTAGGTTCCCTGCAATATCTATGATGCTATTGTTGTCGAAAACCACACATTTACCTAGGATCTTATATGGGAACACACACCACAAATAAAAGAATAAGAAAGCACATGATTACAATGATTTGTTACCCATGTCCACCAAAACACCTCAACAATTATATTTACTATCTTAAATAAGATTACAATTATTTGTAACTCGCCCAAAATTGTGTATAACTCTACAAACTCTCCCACTCCAAAAGTTATAAGAAATGATAATACTCTCATTTAAAAAAAGACTATCTCAAGTGTTCTCTTACATACAATTGCTATTGGATGAGATAATAAAACACTTCACAAGACTCTCTATTTATATGAGAAGAGTATGAGTTCTTCCAAAAGATATATTAAAGAAGGTCAATTAATCTCCACAATTCCAATGTCCTCTAAAAACTCTCAATTCACTCTTCAAACTACAACTCAAATGACACAATCAAGTCAAGTTAACACATTAAGACTTCACAACTTCTTTTAGACAATTTTTATGAGACTTTTGCTATGAGGCATATTCTATACACTAAAAATGTGATAGATTTTGTGTGTGCGTCTTTTTGATTTATGTTTACTGGTTTAATCATTTTCTATGTTTTGGTTGTTTTGCAACTTTGCATCGATAGTTTTGACACTTTCTTGGGTTATGTTATTGATGATTGTCAAAAAGTGAGGGCCACCATATTGATGATTGTCAATGATTATTCATTCAATAAAACTAATTTTATTAAAGAGACTCATTAGAAAGATTGTTAAGTTATGCAATTTAATCACTTAGTATAATGCAATAAGTGTCCAACTAAACTTGAACAAGTGCAAAAAGTTTTATATCAATTGATTCCACACAATATTTACGTGAAGGTTTGTTACAATTACATAAGCCCCACTTCAATGATATATTAGCTCAATTTTTTGTGTTCTGCAGTACAAAACTCAGAAATCTCATAGTTAAAATGGTATTAATTTTAAATCTCAATTGCAATTGTTAGCATAAATTGTGCAATACAAAATCCAAATTACATCAAGATACGTGAGAATACAAGTGTAATTATAAGGAAAATCATAATTCATATCAAAATGTCTTTCAATTTGGTTGAATCAATTACACAGAACTAATTTGGTTGAACCAAAAGGAAACTCATAGTGCAGAGCCAATTCCACATAACCAATTTGGTTGAATCAAAATGTCATTCAATTTTTCCATTTCTCGCAACTGACAAAATTGGTTAAATATCAGCTTTTAAAATTTTAATTGGTCATTAAAATTGGTTAATTAGCGATAACTATCTCAATAATGCAGAATATTTTTCCCCCGCCTGTGCAGATAAATGGCCAAACAGAAAATACAATTCCAGAGCAAAAATAATTGGCAGAAAATTAAATATGAGATAAATGCAATTTTAACGTGGAAAACTTCCCACAAATTGAGAGAATAAAAACCATGGGACCTAGTCCAGTAAAACTTCCACTATAGTAATTAATGAGTACACCAGAGTCTTCCTAATAACAATAGGAAACATCAATCAACAATAGCAACCTTCCACTAAAGTGGGTATGCCAAAGTTACTCTCAGAGAAGATAAAACTACTCAAACTGTATATTAAAATAACAAACTCATTGGTATAAATAACATACTAAATTTGTAGATCAAACAGAGCAAGTTTGCTACACACCTGTTACCACCATCGGAACCAAACCCTTATTTTTCTTCTCTGGCAGCCGTTTTCTTTCGTTCTACTAATTCTTAGGATTTCTAAATCCCTTTTATTTCCTTCACGTGGGCCTAGCCCAATAATACCCTTTTTTTTTCTTTCTTTTTTTTTCAATAATAATAATACTAATACTAATAAAACTAGTGGGTTCCACTTGGGGAGTGAACCCACCCAACAAATCTCCCTCTCACGACTCAAGTGAGAAGGTACTGCTCAACCATGCCAGCTTTCTTTCTACAACATATTATCTTCGACACAGGCAAGGTCTTCGTCATCATATCTGAACCATTCTCATCAGTATGAATCTTCTCAATTAAAAATGACTTCATTTTCAGTGCATCTCGTATCCAATGATACCGCACTTCAATATGCTTCAACTTTGCATGAAAAGTCAAATTCTGGCTGAGATGGATCACACTCTAACTGTCACAAAATAACACAAACTTGTCTTGCTTGAGGCCTAACTCATGTAAGAATTTCTTCATCCACAAGAGTTCTTTGGAAGCTTCAGTTGCTGCAAAGTACTCAACTTCAGTAGTGGACAAAGCAACACACTTTTGTAGTCTTGATTGCCAAGACACAGCTCCCCCTGCAAAAGTCATCATATAACCAGAAGTAGATTTTCTAGAATCAAGATCACCTGCCACATCTGCATCTGTGTAGCCATCCAACACAGGTTCATCACATCCATAGCATAAACACACTTTGGAAGTGCCTCTGAGGTATTTGAGAATCCACTTCACTGCTTGCCAATGATTTTTACCAGGATTAGAGAGAAATCAACTAACAACTCCAACTGCATGAGCAATATCTGGCCTTGTGCATACCATAACATACATCAAACTACCAACTACGGATGCATAAGGAACCTTCTTCATCTCTTCTTTGTTTTTCTCACTTGTAGGACATTTATCAGAATTCAATTTAAAATGAGTAGCAAATGGAGTACTAACATGTTTGCAATTGCTCATGTTAAACCTCTATAACACCTTCTCAATATAATTGTGTTGAGACAACCACAATTTATTATTCTTCCTGTCACGAGTAATTCTCATACCCATAATTTGCTTTGCAGGACCTAAGTCTTTCATTGCAAAAGACTTGTTCAAATCTTTCTTTAAAGATTGAATCTTCTTAGTGTCACGACCAACAATCAACATGTCATCCATATATAATAAGGGAATAATATAATCACCATCAGAGAATTTCTTGATAAACACACAATGGTCAAAAGTAGTTTTACTATACCCATGTTTCTCCATAAAAGAATCAAATTTCTTGTACCATTGTCAAGGTGCTTCCTTGAGCCCATTTCTTTAATTTCCACACAAGATGCTCTTTACCTTTGACTTTGAAACCCTCTGGTTGCTCCATATAGACCTCTTCCTCCAAATCACCGTGAAGGAATGCAGTTTTCACATCAAGTTGTTCAACTTCTAGGTTCAAACTAGCTATTAACCCAAGCACAACTCATATAGAGGACATATTCACCACAAGTGAAAAAATTTCATCAAAGTCAATACTTTTTCTCTGATTAAAACCTTTCACAACCAATCTTGCTTTGTATCTTGGTTGAGAACTATTCTCTTCTGTCTTTATCTTGTATACCCATTTGTTCTTGAGTGCTTTTCTACCATTAGATAACTTTACCAAATCAAATGTGTGATTCTCATGCAAGGAATTCATCTCTTCTTGCATGTCCTTTAACCACTTTTCTTTATCAACATTTGTAATAGCTTCTTGATAGTATTCTGACTCTCCACTATCAGTGATCATCATATACTCATGTGGAGGATATCTTTGAGAAGGTTGACGTTCTCTAGTAGATCTTCTCAACTCAAACTCGATTGGTGGCTCAATTGGAACCTGCTCATCATGGTGAGGCACATGATCATCAATTACATTCTCATCATCTACCTGTATATCTCCCCCATCAACAAAGGTTTCTGCAGGGGGCTTAGGGGCAACATTTTCAATGTAACTTCTGGAATTTGGTTTTCTGTTTTTCAGCTTTATCAAAATCTTCAATAGTTTGGTCTTCAAGAATTATCACATCTCGACTTCTGATAATTTTTTTGTCAACCAGATCCCGTAATCTATAACCAAATTCTTCATCACCATAACCGACGAATATACATTGTTTGGATTTACTATCAAGCTTGGACCTCTCATCTCTTGGAACGTGAACAAAACATCTGCAACCAAAAACTCTCAAATGACGGTAAGAGACATCTTTCCCTGTCCACACTCTATTTGGAACATCACCATCAAGTGGAATAGAAGGAGAAAGATTGATCAAATCCACTGCAGTTTTCATTGCTTCACCCCAAAAGGATTTCGATAATTTTGCATGAGAGAACATACATCTGATTCTGTTATTAATCGTACGATTTATTCTCTCTACGAAACCATTATGCTAAGGTGTCTTTGGAACTGTTTTCTCAAACCTGATTCCATGTTCTCTATAATACTCTTCAAATGGACCTCTATATTCGCCACCATTATCTAATCGAACACATTTCAATTTCCTCCCCTTTTCTCTTTCAACACTTGCATGAAAATGCTTGAAGACTCCAAATACCTAGTCTTTAGATTTCAAAGGAAATGCCCACACTTTCCTAGAGTGGTCGTCAATAAAAGTAACAAAATATGATGCACCACCAAGAGATTTACTATCCATCATACAAACATCAGTATGAACTAAATCAAGAATATTTTGCCTCCTATGAGGACCAGTATTATGAAAAGAAACTCTATGTTGTTTTTCAGCAAAACAATGAGTGCAAGTTTTTAGAGACGTACCTTTCACAGGAAGAAAGTTTTTCTTTGCAAGTATGTTGAGTCATTTCTTACTCAAGTGACCGAGGCGCATGTGCCATAAATCAGAAGATGCATCTTCAATTGCATTCACTTCTTCCTTGCATAACTTCGTAGGCATCCTATAGAGAGAAGTGAAACTTTGCTTCTTTCAACCACTAGGGACCCTTTGGTGATTTTACATATACCACCACCACCAAAGTAAGTGTGATAACCCTCAATATCCAAGGCTTTCACCGAAATCAAATTGAGACGAATATTAGGTACATGTCTAACATTCTTCAATTGAAGCTTGCAACCAATCCCAGTTTCAACCCAAACATCTCCCATACCGATAATTTTACATATTCCTTCATCTCCCATTTTTACCATGCCAAAATCACCAGCACTGTAAGATGAGAAGAAATCACGCCTAGGAGTAACATGATATGAGGTACTCGAATCAATAATCCAAGTTGAATCCTGACATACAAGGTTTATGGAATTATCATCACAAATAATGTAGACATTATTAATAAATGCAACTGTTGTTGTATCTTTATCATTTTTCTTCTCTTTGTGTTCATCTATTTCCCTTGATTGATCTCTCTTAAGGAACCTGCAATTTCTTTTTATGTGACCCGTTTTGCCACAATGATAGCATATCACTTCTTTTCTAGTCCTCGACTTGCTTCATGACTTGCTACGACTTTCAGAGCTGTCGCGTCTATGGAATTTTCTAGTTTGACTTCTCCCCCGTGACTCTATAACTAGTGCTTCTGACTTTGAGGAAGAACCAATCAAACCACGTTCATTTCTTCGAGCTTCTTCATTCAACATGCTCTCTTTAACTGTTGACATTTTCAACTTTCAACTTGGAGCTGAATTGGTTCAACATCACAAAAAGGACTTCTCAATTATCAAGCAAGGAATTCATCAATAACATCATCTAATTTAATTTATACAGTTGTCAACTGATTCACTGTATTCTGAAAAATACTCATATGCTCTGCCATTGAATCCTCATATGTGTATTTCATATTCACCAGCTTCCGAATCAAGAATGCTTTATTTTGCACATTCTTTCGTTCATACAACTCTTTTAATTTTTCCCACATCTAGTTAGCATCTATTTCAGTTTCAACATGTGGATACACACTAAGATCCAACCACTGTCTGATCAACGTCACTGCCTTTCTATTCATCTTCTTCCAGTCAGCGTCAGATTTATCTACGGGTTTAGCAGTGTCACCCTCAATAGGATCATACAAATCTTTACTGTATAACATGTCTTCCATGAGAGTCTTCCAAAGTGTATAATTAGAAAAGTTGAGTTTAATCATATTCGGACCTTTATTTTCCTCCTCCATTTAAATGCACAAATCAAATAACCGAGCTCTAGATACCACTTTGTTGGGGAAAACCAGAGATAATTAGCGATAACTATCTCAATAATGCGGAATATTTTTCCCCCACCTTTGTAGATAAATGGCCAAATAGAAAATACAATTCCAGAGCAAAAATAATTGACAGAAAATTAAATATGAGACAAACGCAATTTTAACGTGGAAAACTTCCCTCAAATTGAGAGAATAAAAACCACGGGACCTAGTCCAGTAAAACTTCCACTATAATAATTAATGGGTACACTAGAGTCTTCCTAATAACAATAGGAAACATCAATCAACAATAACAACCTTATAACAACCTGCAACTAAAGTGGGTATGCCAAAGTTACTCTCAGAGAAGATAAAACTACTCAAACTGTATATTAAAATAACAAAACTCAGTGGTAGAAATAACATACTAAATTTGTAAATCAAACGGAGCAAATTTGCTACACACCTATTACCACCACCGGAACCAAACCCTTATTTTTCTTCTCTGGCAACCGTTTTCTTTCGTTCTACTAATTCTTAGGATTTCTGAATCCCTTTTATTTCCTTCACGTGGGCCTAGCCCAATAATACTTTTTTTTTTCTTTTATTTCAATAATAATAATAATACTAATAACAATACTAATACTAATAAAACTAGTGGGTTCCACTTGGGGAGTGAACCCACCTAACAATCCGATTGTGTGCATCTATATCAAAAGCTCGATTTTTTACACTAATAAAATTGATTGATTCGATTTCATGCATCCATCTATATGAAATATTTAAAAACAAAACAAAAAAAAAAGATAAAAAAAAAAGAAAAAAAAAGTGGTTGTAACGAGAACCACAGTAAAATAACAATATAAATAAATAAATAAATAAATAAATAAATAAATCAATAAATAAAGATTTGATAAAGTAAATGAATGAATTTAAAAAAAATGTTTTTTTTTTTTTTAATTGTGGAAAAAAAATAGGAACTGAAATTGTAGATTTACTAAAACGAGAGATAAAACTCAATGTTTATAACCCACAACATTGTATGCATATACTCCTAAAACTCAATGTGCCCAATATAATTGAAATAAAGAGAAAAATGGTACCTCACATTAAGCTAATTAGCAAGGTTATCTATTTGAGCGGCGGTTCAATAGTCTAATTTGTATAATTAAAAATGAATATATAGACGTCTTTAAGCTCTAACTCAACTAATAAATATCAATATTTTTAAATTGATTGTCCTGTTCAAAATTCAAAATCAAAATCTCAATTGTGTGCATTAATTATAATAGAAATTATTATATCTTTTAAGATAAAAAGAAATACACAGACAAAACAAAACATAATAATTCAAATGGATACTAATATAGTATGTCAACAAGCTAATATATTTAATATGTATTAATATATTTGAAAAAAAATATTTTTAGCATTTAAAAAATTATAATAATTAAATATTATTTATCAAAGGAGTGGAAAAATAATTTTTTTTTTGAATTTTTATCATTCACAATAGTGAATATTAAATATTTTTATGATAAAATATAAAAAATTAATATATTATTTTTAAATAATAAAATAGCATCTTTTTCTTATAAAATGAAATAATTCTTTAAACAGTAAACTTAATTATTAATTTATTAATTTAAAAAATAAATATAATAAAACATTTTAATTTATAAATATATCATAGTAGATTCTTATTATATCATGTCAATTCTTAACAATCACTATAATGTAGGAAAGTAGAAAGACATTAATGAATTATGGACTTCGTACACCTATTACCCTAAATATAATTTGGTTTTCATGCATGAGCTTATTTAATGACACCTACGGTTTTCTTTATATTTTTTGATTATAATAAATTGAAGATGCATCCATGTCACTTTACATGTGGAGGTTCATTTTGTTTGACTTATAAATGACATTAGAGACTATCCAAATCCATGGTGCCTTTGTATCAATTTTCTTAATAATTTCATCTCAATATGACCACATAAAGATAATTTATCAAGGCTATGACATAATTAAATAATTATGTATTAGTGCTTTAATTTATAGTTGTTCTTAAATCATGGGCTTGATTGAGATGTTTGTCTAGATACATTGAAGAAAAATTGCACACATTTAAAATTTTATATCAAAATACACATCATAAATAAAAGATTAAAAAAAACACACGATAAGTTACGTGGTTCAACATCTTTTATTTATGTCTATGGAAACATTTTATATTGTATATTACTCAATAATAATTTGTAACTCACCCCAAATTGTATATCACTCTACAAACTTTCTTAGTTTAAAAGTTACAAGAAATGATAACATTCTCACTAAAAAAAAAAGACTATTTCAAGTGTTCTTTTACCCACACACTTGCTCTTGGATGAAATAATAAAATACTTCACAAGACTCCCTATTTATAGGAGAAGAGTGTGACTCCTTTCAAATAAATTTTAAAAAAGATAAATTAATCTCCACAATTCCAATGAGCTCTATAAACTCTCAATTCATTCACCAAAGTTGAATTTGCATCTTTCAATTGTCAAACTCTAAGACTTTGGAATATTCTTCTCTTTCTTTTTTCTTTCATACATTGAAATTCCACATTTTGAAATTTGAATTGACTTCCAACAATTCCCCCCTCAATTAAAATTTCCAAACTTTCCTGGAATCTAAAAATTTCACTTTCTTCTCACCGCTTGTCTTACTTAAAGATTGTTCATCTAAATAGCAAATATTTTTCTCATTTTTCTGCCGTGACAACACCAAATACTTCCCTTTCTACACCTTGCAACCCCATTTTGAACCAACAAACTTGTACCTCTGTAACATAATCTCCTCCAAAGAAATTATATTGATGACAATAGAAGGCCCCATTATGAAGCTTTACACTCACACTTCTAATGTCTTCAACCTTTATTTGGAAGTGACACTAACAGGAGCAACGCCTGCTCCCCATTGGAGATTTTATCATCTGCATTCAACAATTGACACACTAGCTGATTGAATGCATTGATATGGTCATGTATATTTTCTTTGATCCCCATTTTGAGTTGATACAACTCAATTTTCAAACAAAGACGATTTGTTAGCAACTTCAACACATAGATGTTCTCGAGCTTCTCCCATAGAGCTTTTTGTGTTGTTTCCTTCAATAGTTTGTATTTGATCTCAAGAGCTAGAACCGATCGAATTGTACTTATATCCTTCTTTTGGATTTTGCTCCGTTCACTTGCACTCATGGAAGTTGGCTTCTCTTTCTCTAAAGCGTGATCAAGACCTTATTACTCCAACAGGTCTTGAATCGTACATTTCCAAATTGTGAAATTAATATTTCCATCAAATAATAGAATCTTAAACTTTGGTATGTTCTTTGCCATAGCTATGATGCTATTGTTGTGGAAAACCACACATTTATCTAGGATCTTATATAGGAATACACACCATAGATAAAAGAATACGAAAACACACAATTACAATGATTTGTTACTCATGTCCACGAAAATACCTCAACAATTATATTTACTATCTTAAATAAGATTATAATTATTTGTAACCCACCCCAAATTGTGTATAACTCTACAAACTCTCTCACTCCAAGAGTTACAAGAAATGATAATACTCTCATTTAAAAAAAGACTATCTCAAGTGTTCTCTTACACACAATTGCGCTTGGATGAGATAATAAAACACTTCACAAGACTCCCTATTTATATGAGAAGAGTGTGAGTTCTTCCAAAAGATATATTAAAGAAGGTCAATTAATCTCCACATTTTCAATGGTCTCTAAAAACTCTCAATTCACTCTTCAAAGTTGAATATGCATGTTCCAACGGTCAAATTCTAAGACCTTGGAATATTCTTCCCTTTCTTCCATGCATTGAAATTCCACACTTTGAAATTTGAATTGACTTCCAACAAGATACTTCAATGGCAAACTCCAATTGTTTAATACAATGGTAAAAAGATAGATATTAGATTCGACATGACGACAAACGAGGAATATGTTATCACCCTAATCTTCTGGTCTTATAGATATTTTTGAGTCCAAAGTAGCACATGGACATCTCTAATAACAACACCAATTTCTCACATGTTCTGAATAGGGTCTGCTGCATCTACATTGAGCTTATAGAAATCTTGAGGATGGCAACATAAGTAGTCAGGGAGGTTGGATGATGAATCGAGGTGCCTGCAAATTATGTATTCAACGTAAAAATTTTTCTTCAATCACCTTCCATGCCTTATGAGTGAGTTATTGGACACCTGTTTTATTACCTTCAAAACAAAGTTTGTTACGAGAAAAACCAAATACCATAACAAACAAACATTATATCATGAGGATAATTATATATAAGGTTTTCAAACCATTTAGAGAAAGAAGCGTTTGGGCCAAACTGAATTTCCATCGGAGACTGAGCCAAATCTAGCGAGACCATAAGAAATCTCTAAAAATATGATCCATGTCCTCCCCTTTTTTATTGCATCTCCGAGCCCAAAGAGTGAGTCAAAAGGCCTCTTTTAATAAGATTCCTTTTAATAAAGAGTCTTTTATGAAGAATTTTCCAAGGTAAATTAATGTGTTTAGGTAGCATCCTAAGGTTCCATAATTTAGATTAAACAGGAGAATTGGCATTTAGCACAAAAGTTTGAGAAGATCCTGACTCCTCCCTCCTAATTAAGGTTGTCAAACTCGAAAGTTCAAATAAACTCGTGTAGCTTACGTCAAATCAATTAGTAAAAATTTATTTAATATTAAAATAACATATATTATATTATATATATATATATAATATGTTATTTTAATATTAAATAAATTTTTATTAATTGATTTTACGTAATATATATATATGACATATATAGGTGATATAATATTATTAAAATAATAATAATTCAAAATTTCATCTCTATAATAAATCAAAAATATTTTTAAATAGATAAATATTTATGATAGACCAAAATAAAATGGTAGTAAAATAACAATCTCATATCGAGGCATAATAGTTATCCCTAAAAACAACATAAAAAACATAAATTTAATTTTTAAAACCAATAGACATTGCAATACATACATAATTAAATCGGATATAAAAATTTATTTAATATTAAAATAACATATATTATATTATATATATATATATAATATGTTATTTTAATATTAAATAAATTTTTATTAATTGATTTTACGTAATATATATATGTGATATATATAGGTGATATAATATTATTAAAATAATAATAATTCAAAATTTCATCTCTATAATAAATCAAAAATATTTTTAAATAGATAAATATTTATGATAGACCAAAATAAAATGGTAGTAAAATAACAATCTCATATCGAGGCATAATAGTTATCCCTAAAAACAACATAAAAAACATAAATTTAATTTTTAAAACCAATAGACATTGCAATACATACATAATTAAATCGGATATTGGCTAATATTTATCAAAATTTTACATTTTAAGATAAACTAATGTAAAATTGTATACTTATAAAACACTAGTAAAATCAAGAGTTTACTAATGTTACCAAAATTTTCTTAAACTCGTAAAGGTTTATCAAACATAAAGTTTACATGCAAGTTGACTCGTTTTCATAACATAGAATCGTAAACTCATAAGAGTTTAAGAGTTAATTCGAAAGTTTAATAACCTTTCTCCCAATGTTTGATACAATGGTAGCACATTTAATAGAGAAAATACATCTCTTATTTGGAGTCCAAAACTAGTTGGTTCATTTGGTGAAATAAAGGGGAAGTTGGAGAATTTGACTTGCTTTGTAGGGCAATAAAGTTTCATTTATAAGGTTTGAGTTGCATATTCCCAAATCTTGAAAAGTTAGTGGAGACACATGGGACAAGTCACTTTGAAGAGACTTTGGGGTCCAAATTTTTTAACCGCTTTAAAGTGGTAGCCAATTATCCTCCCAAATATTAATAAAATGACTAGTAACCACTTTTAGAAGGAATCCTCGATTAAAGACTTAAATAGCTTCATAATGTGTAGCTAGGAAGGTAACTCATAATGTGTGCTTACGTTTATTGGAGATGAAATTAAGAGAATGATAAATTCTTTTTTGTGGGGATCGTTTGATAGGGGAGCTTACTATGAAAAATGAGTGGGGTGGAATATGCTTTAGATATTTGCTTGAATTTAATCTATCATCACTTTTGGAATAGGCTTTAGACCCTCTAACAATTTGGATTTTGTGAATAGAACCATTATCCTTGGCTTTAGATAGAAGACTTAAAAAAATATATGTAGATAAAATAAACAAGTAAGGTGAAAGACGCAGTAGAAACAAGACACATAATCAAAGAAGTCAAATTATGAGAAAAGCCCACGCCGATTGAAAATGCTTTCAAAAAATTGTCATTCAATTATGTTATAAGCTTTGGACATATCCAATTCTAATCCCACAATGCCTTTTTTGCTAAAGTTATTTTCCTCATAAAATTCTTAGATATATATCTGATGACTCTTCATCGTATGTATATTTTCCCACTGTTTTAGTCTTATTTATCCTCAATCATCAGTTAAATTAAAGATTTATTTGATATATTATGTTGATTTTTATTCTTTGAGTTAATAAAATATTTCGTGTTTTTATTTCGTTGATTAAGTAGGAATTTTTCATAATTTTACATTGCGTTTTGTTTTAGTGCAGTACTGAGTTTTGATGAGAAATCAACATGACATATGTAGAGTATGTCAGCCATATCTGGAGTTGTAGATGTTCATTTGGAGTCAAACCAAGTGCAAATGAAAGATAAGATCCATAGCTACAACTTTCATGAAGACACCGGAACCAAATTCAGACTCGAAAGAGGCGAAACATGCAATATACACCAGACAGCCGATGCTGAGCGCTTGGAGCCCGCCTGAAGCGCTTTTTCCAGCATCTGCTACTGCCCAAATGCGCCTGGGGCGCGCGACGCGCACCAGCAACCATAAAACGCAAATTTTTACTGTTTTAGGGATCTTTTTCACTATTGAGAAGTTGAGAGACTTGTGCCCTAGCATAGAAACTCAAAGACGGTCGTTTCTAACATCATTGGAGCAGTTTTATCAAGAATCATTCATGAATCCTTCTTGTAATTTTTCTCTAATCTCTATCTCTTTTATCTCTGTCATGAGTAACTAAACCCTATTTGTTAGGGATGAGTGTAACAAGATGAAACTCTTATTTTTGTGATTTGATTTCTAGTTATATGAATGAGTTTATTGAATTATTTTTCTCATCTATGTGCTTAATGCTTTTTATTGCTTGATCAACATTAAAATGTTCTACGATTTGTATTTTGAAACGGAAGTAGACTTTACGAATGCTTGAGGTGAAAAATTCATGAATTTGTAGTCTAGACATATGTGCAGGTCACGAAACCAATTAAATTAGTTGCAAAACAATAATTTACAAGAGAATTTCTATACGGTAATGCTTAATTCTAATCTTAAATCTACTAAGGAATTAGGGGTTACTTTGGAATTAAAGGTTCTGTCACTAAGACATTAGGGCAAGAATAATAAAGAGAATTCGGTAATAATTCAATAAAGGAATTCAATAACTAGGATCAAGTTAGACACCAAGGTTGGATTCGAAGTGAAACTCATCCCTGACATTTTTCTCAATTTATAAAGGATCAATTTTACTACTGTTATTAATTTCAAATATTATTTCAATTAATTCGGAAACTTTTTGTTCAATTTCAGTAATTAAATATAATTCGATAGTAAAACGCAATCATTGAGTTCGACACTCGGTACTACCGTTTTAATTATTACTTGCAACGATTCAGTACACTTGTTGAAACACAATCAAGTTTTTGGCGCCATTGCTGGGGATTGCCATGTCACTATTAAATTTAATTTATTTACTTAATTGAAAATTTTTGCTCTGCAATAAAATTTTTGATTTTTTTTTTTTATTTTTGATTTTTTTTTTTTATTTGTTGAACTTGCTAATTTCATGTCTAGTGGTTTGTCTCTTCTTTGTTTGAGATAACTATTCGTTGTAGAGCATGGAAGATTATAATGATGATATTCTACTACAATTATATGAAGAGTGTGATACTTGTCTTATATCTGATATATGTCGCATGATTGAGGGGCAAATCTTGAGTTATACATTTTTAAGATATCACCCTCAGATCCCTCTGATGAAGCCTCTTAGGTGTGACTTTTGCGGAGAAACACATAAGAATGGACATTGCTCAGATGACCTTGATGAACTAATAGAATATGAAGATTTTTTTCTCAAAGTTACAGAAAACGACGAGTGTTATATTAAAAAGATATATTGGAAACAAATTCTACCTCCTAAAATTCTATCCAAAGAATCAGATGACAAAGACTTTCACATTACGGACGTTTTGGTTGAGTTCATGAAGAATAACATGGTTTCAATTGAAAGATTTGAAAGTCAATGTGAGAGGTTATTTGAGCAAGTGGTTAAGTTTGAGAAGATGGAGGAGAAGTTGAAGATTGAAGATAATTTCATTATTGTGGTAGAAGAAGATAAGCAAGAGGTAAAGACGAACGAGGAAAAGAAAAAAGAAGAGATTGATAAAGTTCGAGATTCAATATATGCCTTGTTCATCAATGTCCAATTGAGAAGGACATGAAAACAACATCTTTTATTTCTTAAGTTCATGGAATTTCTACCAAACAAAAAGAAAAATAAGGATGATGTGTTCTTCCTGTCATATATGCCACCTTGACACTAGTTGAGACGTCAAGCTCAAGACACTAAACGAGCGCTTATTGGGAGGCAACCCAATTTTATATCCTTTGCACCGTATTTATTTATTGCATTTCAGATTTATTTTACTCTATTTAGTTCCAATTTTAGTCTATAATTGCTAGTTCTCTTAGTTTTGATGTTCGGTATGAGCAAGGAACCAAAAAGATGCGTTGAGAAGCGATTGTACAGCTCCAAATGGCAGAACGCGCACCCAAGCGCGCCTGAAGCGATTTTTCCAGGTGTGGCCACTGTAACCACGCGCCTGAAGCGCACCTGAAGCGCTTTTCACAGCCAAGTTTTAAAACCCCCATCTTCTCACTTTCCAAACCTCCTCCATTGTCATCAAAGGTCAGTCTCCTTTTCTTCATTACCACTCTCCAAACCCTCCTCCCATATCTCAAGACCTAATGGCAACCAAAAAAAAAAAAAGCAAAACGAACTAAGGTCGCAAGTACAACCTTCGCTTCTTCTCAACAGACATCAGGAAGCATGTTTTATGCTGATCTTTTCGCACCTCACCAGTATACTGGCGACCATAGCGGAACAGGAGCGGACGATCTGAACGAGAATCCTTGAACTACTAAACTGAGAGAAGTTTTCTTTCCCTTTTTTTTTTCTTTCTGTTGTTTGTCATGTTTCTTTCCGTTTTCTCATTTTCTTTGTTTAATGTCAGTGTATGTTGACTTTCTTTTCTTCATGTTTTTTTCCTTTCACTAAATGTGTACTATAATGAAACAATTGTACTGACTTGCACTTAATCTTAAAATTTCTGTTTGTGATTTCGCAAGTTAAATTTCATTTCTTAGATTATGTTATTGCTCAAGTCGACAAGCCTTCCTAATGCATGCATTCTTGATTACTAAATGGTTGTAGAAGGCTAATATGCCATCAATTTTTCAAAATTACAATTTTAACTTTTCAGAAGCATGTTGGCTTTATTTTGATTGTTCACACTCTCTCTTATTATCCTAGCTGTGAGCTTTTGAGCCTAAACACGTAAATTCTTTGTTGTGTGATTATCCAAACATGTGTTATCCCTCTAGAACTTGCACTAATTCTGACTTGCATCACATGTTATTTATGCATACATCAAGGCAATTTTATTGGTCGTTTGAGCCTTTCTAACTACCCGATGAAAATTTTACCATTTGCTAGCCCCTTTGAGCCTTGCCCTTTTATTTCGGTTACTAGCCACATTACAAGCAAAACACCTGACTTTAATTAAATCACCTTACTTGGAGTTAGGTAGAAAAAAATTCTTGTCTTGATAAAATTCTAAGTTTGGGGTTGCTTATGGGGTAACAACTTTTTAAGTTTGGGATGGTGATTGGTGATTCTCACAAAAAGAAAATAAAAAGAAGAAAAAGAAAAAGAAGAAAGAAGAAAAAAAAATCAATTTGTGTACTTTGGTAAATAATATCTTCTTGGTTCTTTTGTGAATGTTTGAGAATCTCCATAATGAAAATTGTTGGTATCAGTGACCTCGCAATAAAGAAAATATATCAGTTTTCGTTACCAAATTAATCTGTATCAAGCGCACAGCGGAAATTAAATTTTGAGGCATTCAAAGTTAGCAATATAGAAAATTAAAGAGAGAGAGTTAGAGAAGAAGACACAGAGATTTATCCTGGTTCGGTTGTTCCACAACAACCTACGTCCAGTCCTGAAAATCCAATCGGATTTCAGATTTTCTTCTCCTTCAATAGAAAGAATCAATTACAAAGATTTTCCAGTTTCCTCCCTGAAACTATCAATCTCTAATTAATATCTTTCCTATTGAATACCCTCTGATCCTTGAAGACACTCAGCAGCCTATCACAGAATCAAAGTGCGACTCTTTCTTGTTGAATCCTCTCAACCAAGAAAGTAGCCACCAGTTTCGAGCTGGCTTTTCTTGCGTTCTATTTCGTTCAAAGTTTTATTACAGAAAGAATAAAGAATGTAAAACAAAAGGGTCTTCAATCTTTATGAATGTTGCTCTTCACAAATCTGGATATTCATGGATTGTTCTTGAGCACATTATCATTTCTCTTAGATTGTCAACAAACTGTATTGAGATCTGTAATCACAATTATGAAGGTGTTAGTTTGTTGTTATGAACAGCTAAGAGCGTTGTGAGAAATTATGAAAGTTATGAAATGTTATGTAAAAGTTCTCAGAATAAAGATTGAAAGACATCTTATATAGTTTCTGAAAAACCAACTACGAAATCGATTTCCCAATCGATTTTGTAAAGTTATAAAATGAGCTAAATCGATTTGCCAATCGATTATCGCGATCTTGGTTTTCTTTAATCTTGAAACTATACAAGCTAATCGATTTACCAATCGATTCTTTAAAACAACACTTTTCATCAGAACATGTCCAGACCTGTATAAATCGATTGCCTAATCGATTTCTGGGAAACTGTTTTAATAAAACTATTTTCAATCGATTACTCAATCGATTTGCCAAACTTCAGAGTTCACTGTGTTTTCAACAAGTTTATTTCAATCGATTTGCCAATCGATTGTTTTCAAAACAGTGGCTCAGCTATTTGATATCAATCGACTTGTCAATCGATGTGATTCAAAATAGTGATTCAGTTTTAATATCAATCGATTTGCCAATCGATTGGTTTCAAAACAGAGACTCAGCTATTTGACATCAATCGACTTGTCAATCGATTTGGTGGCATGTTCCTGAAAAGTTTTTACCTGGTGTTTAGTTCAATCGATTTCCCAATCGATTGCAACCAAACTTAATCAAAATTGAAAGTGTTAACAATTGATTGTCCAATCGATTGTATTTGTCACAGGTGAGGTCATTTTTCAAATGATACTTTGTCAATCGATTTGCCAATCGATTCCCTCAGCACTGGAGTGCCACTGTGACTCATTCAATCGATTTACCAATCGATGTGTTACCATCAGGTTTGATTTGTGAAATGTTCAATCGATTTACCAATCGATTTCCTCCAAATCAGAGGCTACTGACTTGTGCATTTTTCATTTTTAATTGATCTAATCGATTGCCTAATCGATTGCACATTTACAAACACTTAAGATTTCCTTACACCCTTGTTATGAAATCGATTTCCCAATCGATTTACATATTCAGAATTCAACTTTTGTTGATTTCTTGTGTTCCAAGCTATTTGATCCAAGTGTGTAGGGTTTGATTATGGTTCCTGAAATCTTGCTCAATTCAAATATTAGATTTATCATGCATTGTATGAACATTGTTGAATTATTAATTATGTCAAAATTAGGAATCAAAGGATCAAAATCCAACAAAAATGTGAAGAAAAAAAAATGGTAGAATAAGGTGGAAATGTATACCTAACTCCAAGTGGTAAAGCCTACTATCCTAAAATGTCCTACCATTACCTAAGCCCCATTACAACCCGAAAGTCCTCCAAAAATGTATGTGTTTACTGCATTGTGATTGCTAACTAGAATTTTTTCAAGACTGTGGTAGCGTGATGCATGTTCTAGGATTTGAGCGATAAATTCATAACCCTTTCTAAACACTTGAGAGAAAATTTAGTGAGATTGTGTGAAGAGAGAGTTGAATTTGATGAATGAATGCCAATATGTACAAATCTTGTTGTCTTTTTTTAAAAAAAAAAAAAAAACCAAAGAGCATGATGAATATTTTGCAGTAGCAAGAACTTTGAAAATTGAGTTTGATTTAATTTGAGAAATTGAATTTAAGTGTCCATTTAACTGGACCAAATCTGAAATTAATTGTTGCTTGGGGACAAGCAATAGTTTAAGTTTGGGGTTGTGATGACTCTTCATCATATGCATATTTTCCCACTGTTTTAGTCTTATTTATCCTCAATCATCAGTTAAATTAAGGATTTATTTGATATATTTTGTTGATTTTTGTTCTTTGAGTTAATAAAATGTTTTGTGTCTTTATTTCGTTGATTAAGTAGGAATTTTTCATAATTTTACATTGCGTTTTGTTTTAGTGCAGTGCTGAATTTTGGTGAGAAATCAACATGACATATGTAGAGTATGTCAGCCATATCTGGTGTTTTAGATGTCCAATTGGAGTCAAACCAAGTGCAAATGAAAGATGCGATCCATAGCTACAACTTTCATGAATACACCGGAACCATATTCAGACTCGAAAGAGGCGACAAATGCAATATACGCCGGAAAGCAGATGTTGAGCGCTTGGAGCGCGCCCAAGCGCGCCTGAAGCGCTTTTTCCAGCATCTTCTACTGCCCAAACGCGCCTGGGGCGCGCGACGCGCACCAGCAACCATAAAACGCAGATTTTTACTGTTTTATGGATCTTTTTCACTATTGAGAAGTTGGGAGACTTGTGCCCTAGCATAGAAACTCAAAGACGACCGTTTCTAACATCATTGGAGCAGTTTTATCAAGAATCATTCATGAATCCTTCTTGTAATTCTTCTCTAATCTCTATCTCTTTTATCTCTGTCATGAGTAACTAAACCCTATTTGTTAGGGATGAGTGTAACAAGATGAAACCCTTATTTTTGTGATTTGATTTCTAGTTATATGAATGAGTTTATTGAATTATTCTTCTCATCTATAGACGAAAGAAAGTTTTGAAGACCATGGAATCTAAGATGATCCTGAAAAGTGAACTCTACACTGTCAAAATAGGGAAAATCCATTGTCCTAGCTTCATGGATTTTTCTCTTTACAAAATCAGGTGAGATGAAAGATTGAGGTTCCTTTTCTTTTGTTGGAGCAGTGACCTTCTTAGCAGGCGGTGAAGATACGGTTTTCTTCTTTGCAGGGGGTGAAGGGATGATTTGCTTCTTTTTCTTTTGAGCAACCTCTTTCATTGCATCAGCCAACAATTTTTCAATAGGAGGTTCCTTTCTTTTCTTGGTCTTATCTGGAATAGGAGCAGGGGCCTTTCCTTTGTCCCTTGCAAGAATTTTGTGTGTGGGAATTGGAACTCTTTTGGTTAGTGTTTGAGGTGGTGAGGGAGTTTCAATAATTCGATAGTAAAACGCAATCCTTGAGTTCGACACTCGGTACTACCGTTTTAATTATTACTTGCAACGATTCAATACACTTGCTGAAACGCAATCAATATCTTGTAATAGTTTAATATTATACTATTTGTTATTAAATTAACCAAAAGTATATATATATATATATATATATATATATATATATATATATATATATATATATATAGAGAGAGAGAGAGAGAGAGAGAATAGAGAAAGGAGAAAGAGAGTATTATATTATACTCTTCAATGTATGTCCTTTACAATGTCACATGAGTCCTATTTATAGAACACAATTCTTATAACTTACAATTTCATGAATGACCTAACATAATGATGCATAAAACCATTTAATCTTAGGAGCTAAAGACATCTTATGATAGGTGGAAAACGAATGAACATCCACACATAATTCATAATATTCATAACAATATCTTTTTTATAATATGAGATGCACGTAATATTGATACAATGACTTTTATTTTCAAACAATATAAAACGTAAAGTAGTTAATTAGCTCGAATGGTTAATGAGCTTCATTTAAACACAAATCATTCTCCCGTTGATACAAAATCTCTCTCATATGTTATAATGATAATGAAATTATTTTAAAGATAAAAAATTCTGATTATATGTTTTTTTCTAATTGGTGCTCTTGAGTGTATCAATTTTTAGAAAACATGTCATTTATATTCTTGATCATATGAAGATTTTATGAGTACCTATTTGTCCTCTTAAGATAGGACAATGCTACTTTTAGATAAAACATACAAAATAATATGAATAACAAAAAAGATAGCCAACTACGAAAAATATTTGATCAAAGAAGTTTGGCATAAATGTCAGAGGGTAAACTACATAGAAGTGATGATGCAATTCGATTTATATTCATCCTCGCACGTGAAAAAATAAGTGAAAGTACAAAAGTACAAAAAATGATATCCTTGACTTGTAAGGCAAGCCACTTCAATGTGTTGGGAAAAGGAAAAGCAAAAATAAAATAAAAGTGCAAGTCACATCATAATTAATGAAAGTTTTGTCCTCCTACTAAGTTGATCCGAGAATGGACTGCTATACTCATCCTCTTAGTTTTCTTATAACAAAGACATTTGAATGGTATATTTGTAATTCTAAACAAGGTTCATGGACAATCATCTAAGTCTCCAATGGATATATTGTACTTCTCATATTTGAAGCTTCATGATTTCTATACATTCAGGCGATCCCATCCTCGAAGAGAACACACATACTTAAGCAAAACATGCCAAAGCTTTGAAAAACAATCTCATTCTTAGCATACTTTCTACTAATCTTAAATATATTATTTGGATCATCCTTTTTGAAAGTATACCTTAGTGCTAGATCCATTCTTAACAAATCTCTCAAAAACTTGTATATCCTCAAGTTAATATTAACTTGTTGAAAGTTGTGCAAAGTCTGTAAGACAAGAAGAGATAATGTTTATGTAAGGCTGGTGCGACTGAGAAAATACATAGTTAAAAGAATACCTTTAGAAGGTCAGTCAATTTGATCTATAGGAAAAAACTCACAAGTAAGAGAGGATTGGACGTAACCCATTTTGGGTGAACTAGTATAAATTTGTGTATGTCATTCTCTGAACTCCAATCTCTTCATTTTGTCTTACTTTTATTTCAATTCTAAAGATTTATACACAAATATTTATCCATTGTCTTCACTCAGAGGATACTCATCTAAAAAGAAAAAAAAGGGAATACCATTATTCAACCCCACTTCTAGTGAGAAAAATATCAAGAGAATAGAGAAAATGTCAAAAGCTAAGTATGTACCTGAGGGAGGATCGTCCAACATGTATCCCTACTCCAATGGTACATATTACTATCATTGGAAAGTAAAAATGAGGTTGTTTCTCATATCATAAGATAATAACATGTAGTATGTAGTTGAAAATGGAAACCATGCCAACAAAACCGATAAAACAATTCAGCCTTAGATGAAAAACTTCATGCACAATGGACCGCTGATGAAAACACCAAGGTACTCCTAAACTCTAAACTATATTATTTCTAATGTGTGCTTTGAGCAGGAAGAATATCATAGAATCGAAGAGTGCAAAAGTGCAAAAGAGCTATGTGATACATTGAAGATCCAACATGAAGGATCAAGTCACGTAAAAATAGCAAGGATTGACATGAGAGTATGAGAGTTTGAACTATTTGAGATGAATGAGGAAAAAACTATTGATGAAATATTTTCATGACTCATTATTATACTAAATAGCATATGGTCTCTTGGAAAATAATACTCTGTCCAAGATAGGATAAAAAAAATTCTAAGAAGTCTACCAAGAGAATTAAGACCTACGGTAATAGCCATCATAGAAGATGTCCAATATGTTGATGGTTTAAAACACAATTTGTTGAGTATCAGCCAACTTTGTGATAGTGGTTTTGAAGTAATCTTCAAACCCACTATCTACAAGGATAAACAATCACTCTCATGTAAAGTTTTCTTTTCCATAATTAGAAAGAAAAAATTGCATGTTTTATAACTGGATGATTTACTTGTTGAAACTTGTTTTATGTCTATTGAAAAGGATAAATGGATTTGCACAAACAAGCTGGTCATACAAACTTAAACACTATTTATAAATTATCCAAACTTGAATTGGTTAAAGGTCTTCCAAAAATCAATTTTGAGAAAGACAAAATATGTGAAGATTGTGTCAAAGGAAAACAAGTTAAAAATAGTTTTCACTCAAAAAAATATCATCTCAACAAAACAGCCTCTTGAACTTCTTCATATTGACCTTTTTGGGCCCACTAAAACTCCAAGCCTTAGTGGAAAAAGATAGGGATTTGTAATTGTTGATGGCTTCTCACGATTTACAGGGGTTCTCTTTTTGAAACAAAAAGATAAAGCTTTTGAAGCATTTTGTAATTTTTGTAAGAAGATTCAAAATGAAAAGGGAACAAACATTATCTCTATAAGAAGTGATCACAGAGAAGAATTTGAAAATGAATCTTTCGAAAATATTTTTGATGAAAACTAGATATCTCACAATTTTTCTCGTTCAAGAACTCCTAAATAAAATGGAGTTGTGATAAGGAAAAATAGAATCTTACAAGAAATGGATAAAACCATTTTAAATGAAGCAAACATTGAAAAAGATTTTTGGACTGAAGCAATTAACACAACATGTAATGTTTCAAATTGGGTATCCATTAAAAAATCTTGAACAAAACTCCATATGAACTATGAAAAGGCAAAAAAAAACCAACATCTCATATTTTCACATATTTGGATGATATTGTTACACCTGAAATACTAAAGAAATTTTTGGGAAAGTTTGATCCAAAACCTGATAAAGGCATCTTTCTAGGATACTCCACACTGTCAAAAGGATATATTATATATAACCGTAAGACTCAAAATGTGGAGGAATCTATGCATGTTATTTTTGATGAGATTGATCACTTGCGTTTAGAAAATATGGATAAATACGACGAAGAAGAACCTTCATCCTCTAAAACTCAAGTTTCAAATGAAGAAGATAATTTTGGCACGTCCTCACAACAACCTCCAAGAGGATGGAAGTTTGTAACCTATCATCCTCATGACCAAATCATTGGAAACACTGCCAATGGTGTTAGAATCAAACAATCTTTGAACGGAAACTTAAATAACATGGTTATGATATCTGAAATCAAACCAAAATACAATTGAACAAGCAATTATTGATGAATAATGGGTTAAGATTATGATAGAAGAATTGTCACAATTCGAAAGAAACAAAGTATAGGATCTTGTACCTAAAATCATCCGAAACAAAGCAAAACTTGTGGCACAAGGATACAATCAACAATAAGGAATTGATTATGATGAAACATTTGCACATGTGGCTAGACTTAAAGCTATCAAAATACTCCTTGCTTATGCTGCTCATAAAGTTTTAAAATTATTTTAAATGGATGTTAAAAGTGCATTATTGAATGGTTTCTTAAGTGAGGAAGTATATGTTCATCAACCTCCTGGCTTTGGAAACAAAAAGAAGCATAGCCATATTTTTAAACTCTCAAAGGCTCTTTATGGATTAAAGCAAGCTCCTCAAGCTTGGTATGAGAGGTTAAGTTCCTTCCTAAAAGAAAATGGCTTTTCAAGAAGATATATCGACACTACACTTTTCAAGAAAACTCTTAAAAAAGATTTACTGATTGTTCAAATATACGTTGATGACATAATCTTTGGGTCTACAAATGAAAAGGTGTGTGATGATTTCTCTAGCCTCATGCAAAGTTAATTTGAAATGAGTATGATAGGAGAATTAAAATTCTTTCTTGGGTTACAAATTAAACAATTCGGAAACAACATCTTCATTTTTCAAGAAAAATATATCAAAGCTTCTCAATAAATATAAAATTAATAAAGCCAAAGTAATGGCTTCCCCTGTGCATCCATCCTCAACATTACATAGGGATGATGAAGGAAAACCTATATATGGAAAGGAATATAGGGGAATGATTTGATCACTATTATACTTGACAACTAGCACATCTAACATGATTTTTGTTGTTGGTCTATGTGGTAGATTGGAATCATTACCTACATAATCTCATCTTACTACTGTAAAGATAATTTTTAGATATCTTGTTGGAACCACTGATCTTGGACTATGGTATAAAAAAGGATGAAATTTTCATCTTACAGTTTATTGTGATGCTGATTACGCTGGGGACAAAGTAGAAAGAAAAATCACGAGTGAAGCATGTCAATTTCTTGGTCAGGCTTTTATCAGTTGGTCATGCAAAAAACAAAATACCATTGCTTTATCAACTATTGAGGTTGAGTATGTCTCAACTGTGAACTACTGCTCTCAAATGTTATGGGTAAGAAATCAACTTGAAGACTATTCACTAAGGTACATCAAAATACACTATCCTCTATAACACTAGTGCAATAAATCTTTTAGAAAAACCATATATATCATTAAAGATCTAAACATATAGAAATTAAACATCAATTCATAAGAAATCATGTTCAAAAAGGGGATATATTTTAGAAAAACTTTCTATTATTGGTGCCTTAGTATCTAATTAAAACTGTTTGTGAATTTGTTTTTATAAAAAAAAAAATTAATTGGTAAAAATTAAAAATTATAGGATGAAATAAACCTTTATCCTCCTAAAATTGAGGATGAACCAAAGGTTCAAAAGTTGAACAATTTCCGCTGCACGTCTTTCCTTATAGAACGGTCTCTCTCCTCGTAACTGATGGGTAATAACTCCAAATGGTTACTTTCTTCTTGAAATGTCAATTCTAGGATAAACTTCTAATGATTACCTACGATAGACTTCAACCTTCCATCTCCTCTCCAACGATTACCTTCAAACTTCTTCTTCCTTCTAGATCATAAATCCTCTAAAAATGTTTATGTTTAAAAAAAAATGGCTCGAATCAAATTTTATGCCAAACGAAATTTTTCATCAAACTCTTCAAATTATATATCAAAATGTTTTTCAAGTGACTCAAACCATTCCTAACCTGATAAAGAAACAGTCTCACTTGAACCTGTTCAACCAGAACCTATAAGTATTGTCCATCCTCCTTTGTACACTGCCATTCCTTCTACCCTATCATCACCTCCTCCTCAATTTACTCTAACCAAAACCAAAAAATCCATATCATCATCCTCTGCGCCCACTAGAAGTTCATCACGTCTTATGTTTGGAGCTCTCTTTTCCAAAAATAAACAACCCCAAGACAACACTTTCCATGTCATAAACTCTGATGATTCTGAAGCCACTCACTCTGAAAACTCTAGGCCTAAAGCCGCTGCAAATACTTCAAAAAACTTTTAGAAGGAAGTCTCTTCCAAGCCAACTCATCGTGTATCTCCTTCTTCTCAAATCAACAAAAAACGCATTTTTTGACTCTTGAGATTTGGAAACGAAATACTGTAAAAAATGGCAAGACAAGCCAATCGTGAATGGAAAGACAATTGATCTTGAGAGGCTTAAAAAGGGTGGATTCAATGTCAAAGAAGTTTTTTATCAACTAGGATGTACATATTCCTCAAAATAGATGAGCCTCAATATCCCAAACTTGTAAGAGCCTTTTATGCTGCAACAAATGTCTTGAAAGGTGACACATTCCTCAATATCATTGTCAAAGGAGTTCACATTGAACTCACTCTTGAGACATTGTGTCAAATTTTGGACATTTGGAATGAAGGTCCACACATATGCACTGAATCTTAGTACTCTTTATGTAATGTTAATCGATCAAAAGTCCTGAAAAACATCCTCATCAATCCCCCTAAACCTCAAGTAGCATCCAACCTTCTGCCAATGTGTAGAGTTATTCACAACATCTGCATTCAAACTATTATTCATAGAGTAGGAAATTTTGAAAAAGTCAATGAACTAGATCTACTGATAATCCATCATCTTATTTCTAGTCGTCCTCTTCACGCGGGAAACATCATTTTTTGCTTTTTGATGCATGCTGCATGACTTGTCCAATCAGCTCCATATGGAATGCTCCTCACCAAAATATTCAAATTCTTTATAGTTCGTTTGGATGACGGGAAACCCATTTATATGAACAATGTCTTCTCTACAAGAAATATCAATCAAATGAGGTTCAATCCTGCTGATAAACCTTCAAACAAAATAGTTATCGCTAAATCGTTCTCCTAAAAAATCCCAACCAAAAGAAGATCCTCCTTAGTTCTTCAAACAAATGAGAAGAAAATGAAGGAGACCATCCCAACTACACAAAAAACACTCACTAAACCAAAATCTCTTGTCACTCATCCTCCACCTGAGGATGTCTACTTTCCTTTTACCACTCCTCAAGAGCCACATGTAACTTCTCCTACCACAAATCAACCTTTAATTGATTTTGAAAAAACTTCATCTCCTGATCATGACATAATTTTCACCGAAATTCTTGAAATCCCTCCTCATGCTGAGCACATCTTGGACGATACTGCTCAACAACCTTTAGAAGATGGTGAAGAACTCTATTGTGATCTGAACCACACTTGATGACTCTTCATCATATGCATATTTTTCATTATTTTTAGTCTTATTTATCTTTTATTCATTAGTTAATGTAATGAGTTATTTGATATATTTTATTAATTTTATTTCTCTGATTTAATGAAATATTTATGTTCTTATTTCCTTGATTTAGTAGAGATTATTCGAAGTTTTGCGTTGTTACTTTGTTTTAATGCAGTGCTGAATTTTGGTGAGAAATCAACATGACATGTGTGGAGTATTTCAGCCATATATGGAGTTTTAGATGTCCAATTGGAGTCAACCCAAATGCAAATGACAACTATGCTCCATAGCTACAACTTTCATGAAGACACTGAAACCCAATTAGAACTCAAAAGAGGAGAAAAATGCACTAAACTCCAGACAAAAGATGTTGCGCACCCCAAGCGCATTTCACGCTGATGTTACTGTCCATTCACGCTGTTGGGAGACTTGTGTCCTAGCAAAGAAACTCAAATATTGCCGTTTCTAACACCATTGGTGTAGTTTTATCAAGAATTATTCATGAATCTTTCTTGTAATTCTTCTCTAATCTCTATCTTTTCTATCTCTGCCATGAGTAACTAAACCCTATTTGTTAGGGATGAGTCTAACAAGATGAAACTCTTATTTTTCTAATTTGATTTCTATATATATTAATTATTTTAATGAATTATTTTTCTCATCTCTGTGTTTAATGCTTTTTATTGCTTGATCAAGATTAAAATATTCTACAATTCGTATTTTAAAACAAAAGTGGACTTTACGAATGCTTGAGATAAGAAATTCATGAATTTTTAGTCTAGGGATAGATGCAGATCATGAAATCAATTAAATTAGTTGCAAAGGCAATAGTTTAAAAAGAGAATTTTTGTACAATAAGGCTTAATTATAATCTTAAATCCACTAACGAATTAGGGGTTACTTTGGAATTAAAGGTTCTATCACTAAGACATAAGGGAAAGAATAATAAAGATAATTCGGTAATAACTGCATAAAGGAATTCAGTAAATAGGATCAAATTAGACACCAAGGTTGGATTCGAAGTGAAACTCATCTCTGTTTTAAAACTATCTTATTTCTACTTAATTATTTATCTTTCTTTAATTTAAAACTGTTCATTACTCACAATTTGTCTAACCTTGTACGCGAGGCCAGTCCTTAGCTGAACTTTTCTTTGATCCAAAAATCGAAAGAACTACGAAAGCAAATCGAAAAGAGGTTCGAGAAAGGAGACATAGAGAGAGACAATTAGTAGTGGAAAAAGAGGATTTAAGAGATTTCTCCATATTTGCAGAAACGGTTGAGCCACCACCACCTGAACGTACCCACAACGAGTATGGAAATCGAAATAGAAATCATGCTCGATTGGCTATCCATAACACACCAGTTACAGTTAACAATTTTGAAGTGAGCCCCGCTCTAATTTGAGAGTTGAAGGAGATTCATTTTTCCAGTAAACATAATAAAGAAGCCAATAGACACCTCACGAATTTCTTTGAATTATGTGAAACAGTGAAAATGGATGGTTGTTCTGAAGAAGGCAAGATGTTGAGACTATTTCCATTTTCATTGAAAGATGATGCTAAGGAGTGGCTTAATTCCTTTCCTTCCGGTAGCATCACCATATGGGATGACCTTGAAGATAAGTTCTTGGAACAATACTTTCCCTCAACTGTATTTGTTAGAAAAAGGCAAGAGATTTCACGTTACAAACATAAAGAAGGAGAATCTTTTCGTGACACTTACAGGCGGTTCAAGGGTTTACTAGCAGGATGCTCCAATCATGCTTATGACGGCACTGCTCAAATGCAAATATTTTGTAATGGTTTGAAGTCTAGAACTTGAATTATGTTGGATGCTACACAGGTGGTTCTTTGAATTACATAGGATGCCCTAATTATGTTGTAATGGTTTGATGGCACAGGTGGTTCTTTGAATTACAAAACCGCATCATAAGCACGAAAAATTATTGAGATCATGGCATCATATGAACAAATGATGTTGTATGATAGAGGTGGCGATTCAAAAAGTGGTATGTTGGAATTGAATGTTCTGGATGCTGGGTATCATGGAAAGAACATACATTTTTCTTACTATAAAGGATCAATTTTATTACTATTGTTAATTTTAAATATTATTTCAATTAATCTGAGAACGTTTTATTAAATTTTAGTGATTAAATATAATTCGATAGTAAAACATAATCCTTGAGTTCGACACTAGTTACTACCATTTTAATTATTACTTGCAACGATTCAGTACACTTGCTGAAACGCTATCAAGTTTTTGGCGTCGTTGTCGGGGATTGCCATATCACTATTGAATTTAATTTATTTATTTAATTGAAATTTTTTGTTCTGCAGTAAAATTTTTGCTTTTATTTTATTTTTAATTTGGAAAAAAAAATTGTTTTAAAACTCTCTAATTTCTACTTAATTAGTTATCTTTCTTTATTTTAAAACTGTTCATTACTCACAATTTGTCAAACCTTGTATGCGAGGCCAATCCTCAGCTGATCTTTTCTTTGATCCAGAAATTGAAAGAACTGCGAAAGCAAATCGAAAAGATGTTCGAGAAAGGAGACAAAGAGAAATACAGTTAGTAGTGGAAGAAGAGGATTTGGGGGATTTCTCCATATTTGCAGAAATGGTTGACACACCACCACCTAAACGTACCCTTGGCGAGTATGAGAATCAAAATAGAAACCGTGCTCAATTGGCTATCCATAAAACACCAGTTAGAATTAACAAGTTTGAAGTGAGCTTTGCTCTATTCCAAGAGTTGAAAGAGATTCATTTTTCTGGTAAACATAACGAAGACGCCAATAGACACCTCACGAACGTATTTGAATTATGTGAAACAGTGAAAGTGGATGATTGTTCTGAAGAAGGCAAGATGTTGAGACTATTTCCATTTTCATTGAAAGATGATGCTAAGGAGTGGCTTAATTCCTTTCATGCTGGTAGCATCACCACATGGGATGACCTTGAAGATAATTTCTTAGAACAATACTTTCCCCCAACTGTATTTGTTAGAAAAAGGCAAGAGATTTCACGTTACAAATAGAAAGAAGGAGAATCTCTTCGTGACACTTACATGCGGTTCAAGGGTTTACTAGCATGATGCTCCAATCATGCTTATGACGACACTACTCAAATGCAAATATTTTGTACTGGTTTGAAGCCTAACGCTAGAATTATGTTGGATGCTACAACAAGTGGTTCTTTGAATTACAAAACCGCATCAAAAGCACGAAAAATTATTGAGATCATGGCATCAAATGAACAAATGATGTTTTATGATAGAGGTGGTGGATCAAAAAGTGGTATGCTGGAATTGAATGTTTTGGAGGTTGGTTGGCTCAAGGGAAACTTCTCTCAAAATAGATAAAAGATATCATTGCCGCTGAGATAAAGAAAGGGGTGACAGCTCTAAATATACAACCTCAAGTGGGCCTTGTCAAATTATTGAAACATACTTGTTGTGACTTTTGTGGGGGAGCACATAAAAATGGAGCTTGTGAAGCACCAGATGAAGATGATACAGAAGAACTAGAAGAGGTGAAATTTATGGCTAACAATGGGAAGCAGAATAATCACTACTCTAGTACGTACAATCCGGGTCGGAGAAATCATCGAAATTTTTCATGGAAAGATCAACAGGATAGATCTCAAGGTCAACAAGGAGCTTAACCAAATCAAGCCCCCACCTCAAAAAGTTGATTGGGAGAGTGCTATTGAGAAGTTAGTTACAAGCACAAGTTCTTTCATTGAAGAGTCAAGAGCCATTCAGAAAAATCACTCAGCCTCAATAAAGAATCTAGAGACCCATGTGGGTCAACTTGCTCAACAAATAGCATAAAAAGTGCCCAGAAATTTGCCTAGTGACACAATTTCGAATCCGCAAAATAATGTCAATGTTGTGACCACAAGGAGTGGCAAGGTAAGTGAACTAGTACCACCTAAAGACAAAACAAGTGGGAGTACTTCAACTTCAACCCACTCGGTGGAAATGGTCACCCAAACATCAGTTGAGGAGCACACCGCACTTGAAAAGGAGGAAGAACCTATGGTACAGAAAAAGGAGTCCCTGCCAAAGCCTGAAATTCGACTTTCATTCCCTCAAAGATTAAGAAAGGAAGAAACTGAAAAACAATTTGGTAAGTTTCTTGTTGTTTTTAAAAAGTTACAAATTAACATTCCTTTCGCAAAAGCACTAGAGTAGATGCCGACTTACACCAAATTCATGGAAGAGATTCTGTTAAAGAAAAGAAAAATTGATAGTGAAACAATCATGCTTACTGAAGAGTGTAGTGCTATTCTACAGAGGAAGTTGCCACCTAAGCTCAAGGATCCTAGAAGCTTCTCTATTCCTTACGCTATTGGGGATAGAACTTTTGGGAAATCCCTGTGTGATCTTGGGGCTAGTGTAAGTGTTATGCCCCTTTCCATATACAAAAGTTTAGGCATTGGAAGATTCAAAGACACGCAACTGATGTTACAGTTTGCAGATCGTTCAATGAAACACCCATATGGGGTGGTGGAAGATGTGTTGGTCAAAGTAGACAAGTTCATTTTTCAAGTAGACAAGTTCATTTTGAAAGAAAAAAATTTTTGTTTTAAAACTCTCTAATTTCTACTTAATTATTTATCTTTCTTTATTTTAAAACTATTCATTACTCGCAATTTGCTAACCTTGTAAGCGAGACCAGTCCTCAACTGAACTTTTCTTTGATCTAGAAATCGAAAGAACTGCGAAAGAAAATCGAAAAGAGGTTCGAGAAAGGAGACAAAGAGAAAGACAATTAGTAGTTGAAGAAGAGGATTTGAGGGATTTCTCCATATTTGCATAAATGGCTGAGCCACCACCACCTGAACGTACCCTCGGTGAGTACGGGAATCGAAATAGAAACCATGCTCGATTGGCTATCCATAACACACCGGTTATAATTAACAAGTTTGAAGTGAGCCCCACTCTATTTCGAGAGTTGAAGAAGATTCATTTTTCTGGTAAACATAACGAAGACGCCAATAGACATCTCATGAACGTCTTTGAATTATGTGAAACAAAGAATTTATGTACGGTAAGGCTTAATTCTAATCTTAAATCCACTAAGGAATTAGGGGTTACTTTGGAATTAAAGGTTCTATCACTAAGACATTAGGGCAAGAATAATAAAGAGAATTCGGTAATAACTCAATAAAGGAATTCAGTAACTTAGGATCAAATTAGACACCAAGGTTGGATTCAAAGTGAAACTCATCCATGACATTTTTCTTACTATAAAGGATCAATTTTATTACTGTTGTTAATTTTAAATATTATTTCAATTAATTTGGGAACTTTTTGTTCAAATTTAGTGATTAAATATAATTCGATAGTAAAACGCAATCCTTGAGTTCGACACTCGGTACTACCGTTTTAATTATTACTTGCAACGATTCAATACTCTTACTGAAACGGTACTACCGTTTTAATAGACTCAAGAAACCATGTATGTCTCTCAAAATCTACAATATACCTTCTTCTTTCCACCTTATCCACCTGTGATTCAAAATCAAAATGCCCAACTATCATGTACAATGTCTCAAATCTTCACTTCTCCCGTCAAGGTAAGCAATGTAGCTGAAACTAATCAAATTCTTCCTACACCTCCTCCATTGTTTGACTCATCAGTTCCTCATAGGACAAGTAGAGAAATTCCAAACTCCACATTTCTGATGTTACTGGGAGATTTAGTTCCTTTGATTCCTTCTTTGCAAAAACTGGTGAAAATGTTGGTATCAGTGACCTCGCAATAACAGAAAATATATCAGTTTCGTTACAAAATTAATCAGTATCAAGTGCACAGCGGAATTTAAATTTTGAGTCATGCAAAGTTAGCAATATAGAAAATTAAAGAGAGAGAGTTAGAGAAGAAGACACAGAGATTTATCCTGGTTCGGTTGTTCAACAACAACCTACGTCCAGTCCTGAAAATCCAATCGGATTTCAGATTTTCTTCTCCTTCAATAGAAAGAATCAATTACAAAGATTTTCCAGTTTCCTCCCTGAAACCTATCAATCTCTAATTATGTCTTTCCTATTGAATACCCTCTGATCCCTGTAGACACTCAGCAGCCTATCACAGAATCAAAGTACGACTCTTTCTTGTTGAGCCCTCTCAACCAAGAAAGTAGCCACCAGTTTCAAGCTGGCTTTTCTTGCGTTCTATTCGTTTCAAAGATTTATTACAGAATGAATAAAAGATGTAAAACAAAAGAGTCTTCAATCTTTATGAATGTTGCTCCTCACGAATCTGGATATTCAAGGCTTGTTCATGAGCACATTATCATTTCTCTTAGATTGTCAACAAAACGTATTGAGATCTGTAATCACAATTATGAAGTTGTTAGTTTGTTGCCATGAACCGTTAAGAGCACTATATGAGAAATTATGAAATATGAATTATTATTTGAATAAAGATTGAAAGACAGTTTATATAGTTTCTGAAAAACCAACAACGAAATCGATTTCCCAATCGATTTTGTAAAGTTATAAAAGGTGCTAAATCGATTTGCCAATCGATTATCGCGAGTCTTGTTTTTCTTTAATCTTGAAACTATACAAGCTAATCGATTTACCAATCGATTCTTTAAAACAACACTTTTCAGTAGAACATGTCCAGACTTGCATAAATCGATTTCCTAACCGATTTCTGGGAAACTGTTTCAATAAAAGTAATTTCAATCGATTACTCAATCGATTTGCCAAGTCTCAGAGTCGATGTCTAAAAACACAGAGTCGATTTGGTCACAATCTCAGAGTTCACTGTGTTTTCAAAGAGTTTATTTCAATCGATTTGCCAATCGATTGTTTTCAAAACAGTGGCTCAGTTTTTTTTTGATGTCAGTCGATTTGTCAATCGATGTGATTCAAAACAGTGACTCAGTTTTAATGTCAATCGATTTGCCAATCGATTTAATTCAAAACAGTGACTCAGTTATTTGATGTCAATCGACTTGTCAATCGCTTTGATAGCATGTTCCTGAAAAGTTCTTACCTGGTGTTTAGTTCAATCGATTTCCCAATCGATTGCAACCAAACTTTATCAAAAATGAAAGTGTTAACAATAGATTGTCCAATCGATTGTATTTGTCACAGGTGAGGTCATTTTTCAAAGGATACTTCGTCAATCGATTTGCCAATCGATTTCCTCAGCACTGGAGTGCCACTGTGACTCATCCAATCGATTTACCAATCGATGTGTTACCATCAGGTTTGATTTGTGAAATGTTCAATCGATTTACCAATCGATTACTCTCCAAATCAGAGGCTACTGACTTGTGCAGTTTTTCATTTTTAATTAAGCTAATCGATTGCCTAATCGATTTCACATTTACAAACACTTAAGATTTCCTTACACCCTTGTTATGAAATCGATTTCCCAATCGATTTACATAGTCAGAATTCAACTTTTGTTGATTTCTTGTGTTCCAAGCAATTGATCCAAGTGTGTAGGATTTGATTATGGTTCCTGAAATTTTGCTCAATTGAAATATTAGATTTATCATATTAAGTATGAATATTGTTGAATTGTGAATTATGTCAAAATTAGGAATCAAAGGATCAAAATCCAACAATCTCCCCCTTTTTGGCATAATTGACAATTCATACAATTGTAACTTGAGCATATCAAACCATTTCAAAATCATACCAAAGAAACCAATTCATAGCATTAAATATGTACCAATACAGATCATCAGAGCATGTGTCAAAATGTATCAAATCAGCATTACATTATTAAGTATCAGAGCAAAAACAAACAACATCAGATGCTCCCCCTTAATAATGCAACAACAAGCATATTATCAAGTTATCAAGTTATAATTTTTCTCCCCCTTTGTCAATTAAGGCAAAAAGGCAGAAAACAATTCCTCCCCCTATGTTAAAGAACATAAGCATAGGAAATGAAAGCATATAACTTGTATATCAGATCAGAACAAAACAAATATGCAACAGATGTAGTATGGCAGTATTTATATGATAACAATTAATACATTTGCTCATACATATATATTAATAAAACATAAAACAGCAAAAACAGCAAGACAACCAAAAATAAGACAACACAAATAAGGAGTAAAAACAGTCAAAACAATCATAGCAATTTATGAACATATCAAATGAATTCATAGAGATGGAATAAACTGTCATATGCATTAAACAAAATCACAAGAATACATCAAGACATGGCAAAACAGCACAGATCCTAAAACCTAATCTCCTAATCTAGGCTGGTCCTCACTATTATCTAAGGAAGGGGTTGAGACCGCTGTATTACCCTCAGCAGGTGTCTCCTCTTCGTGAGTCTCAGGGTTAACTAGGGGATCTGGGTTTGGTTCCTCAGCTGCTTGGCGACCAATGTCTGCAATGTCTTCAAACGACAACTTGATACCTAAGTGAGTCTGAATCGCAGCCACATCCTGAGCAACCGAGTTCAAGGATGCTTGTAGAGTCTTCAAAGATGCTTCCAAACTGGACTGTGATTCGATCACCTTGGCATTGTGTGCCATTTGAGCTTCAATAAATTCCAAAATCTTAACAACAAAAGCAGGAGTAGCAGGGACAGTTTCAGTTTGAGGCGGAGGTGGAGGTGGAGGCTGTGCTGGTTCAGCTGCATGCTGTGATCTTATCCAAATTCCTTGCACCCTTTTCAATTGCATCTGATTCACAATTGATTCTCCAAAAATCAGGGTGGTCTTGACAGATTCTTCATTTACCAAAGAAACCTTGAAGCGTTTGAGAATCTTGGTGATCAGTTGCGGATAAGGTAGCATGAGCTTAGTCTGCGATGCTTCCAACATGTGCCTGAGCACTATCCAAGTCCAGCTCATCCTTAATTCCTTGGATAATCCCCATAGCAGTAGTATGTCCAACTTCTGGACTACTGCGTGATTTCCTGATCTTGGCACTAACATACGAGTCAAAGCATACATCAACATTCTATGTTGGACCTTCATTTGACCAATGGGCAGTGATACCGATTCAACGAACCCATCGACCATCAGGTCTTTAACTGCTGTGTGTCTATCCATAGACTCTTCCCAACCTTGGTCAGCAGTGTCAGCTTCTGAACTTCCATCAATGGACTTGCCGTAAAAAGGCAATCCTGATAAGGTAGAGAAATCGTCGAAAGTCATAGCAATCTTCTTCCCTTTGACTTGAGCAGTGAAACCTTCTTCAGTTAACTTGAAAGATGAGTAGAATTCCCTGATCAGCCTAGGGTAACAGTCAAGTGTAGACGAAAGAAAGTTCTCAAGTCCATGGAATCTGAGGTGATCCTGAAAAGTGAACTCGACATTATCAAAATAAGGAAAATCCATTGTCCTTGCTTCATGGATTTTTCTTTTTACGAAATCAGCTGATATGGAGGATTGAGGTTCCTTTTCTTTTGGTGCAGGGACCTTCTTTGCAGGGGGTGAAGAAATGGGTTGTTTCTTTCGCTTTTGAGTAATCTCCTTCATTGCATCAGCCATTAATTTCTCAGTGGGAGGTTCCTTACGTTTCTTGATCTTTTCTGGAATTGGAGCAGGAGCCTTTCCCTTGTCCTTGGCAAGAATCTTGTGTGTTGGAATCGGAACTCTCTTTGTTAGAGTTTGAGGAGGTGAAGGAGTTTCACTTGTGGAAGATGAAGAAGGTGAAGGTGTATGTGCCTGGGTTTGTTT
>NC_021164.2:4489094-4504990 GCF_000331145.2 Cicer arietinum | reverse complement strand
ATAGAATGAACAAACTGATGAAGATGCAGAACAGTGAAGCAGATAGAGTGAAAAACTGAAAAATCTGGAAAATCTGGAAAAATCTGAGAAATCTGAGATGAAGAAATCGATTTTGTCCTTTACCTTTTTATACTTTAACCCTTGTCAATCGATTTCCAAATCGATTGGGTTACCGTTACACCGAATCCTTAATCGATTTCGTAATTATTAAGTCCAACGGCTAGTTAAAAATCCGCAACGGTCATATTCCTAATCGATTCCCAAATCGATTTTCCGTTTTACTAAATCGATGTCCAAATCGATTGTCCCAAATGTCAAATACTGAACACTGAATCAATCGATTTCCAAATCGATGCTCGGGATTTTTACAAAATATTTTCCAAAAATCTGAACTCTGGGCTAACCAAATCGATTTCCAAATCGATTTTATAAATAGTTTTCATCAGGTAATCGACTTCCAACTCGATTTATCTGGAAAACTTCACTGATAAATACCAGAATCAGATAAAAACTTATATTTCACTAGGATCATTGATTCCTAGTTTCATCCTTATGTTCAAAAAGCTTTCTTTTGGTAATGCTTTCGTGAAGATATCTGCTAGCTGTTCTGTAGTGTTCACATATTCAAGTTTGATGACTCCATTCTGAAATTGGTCTCTTATGAAGTGGTGCCTTACCTCAATATGTTTTGTCCTTGAATGCATTACAGGGTTCTTGGTTATGCTGATAGCACTTGTGTTATCACACATAATTGGCACTGTTCCCAAATCGACACCGAAGTCCATTAAATGCTGTTTCATCCACAAGATTTGAGCACAACAGCTCCCAGCTGCTATGTATTCAGCTTCTGCAGTAGACAAAGCAATACTTGTTTGCTTCTTACTAAACCAGGACACTAGAGAATTACCAAGTAGATGACAAGTGCCTGAAGTACTCTTTCTGTCAAGTTTACAACCAGCAAAGTCTGAGTCTGAATACCCAACCAAAGTACATGTGGAGCCTTTTGGATACCACAAACCAAGACTCTTAGTACCTACCAAGTATCTGAAAATTCTCTTTACTGCACTGAGGTGAGATTCCTTCGGATTCGATTGATACCGTGCACACATGCAAACGCTGAACATAATATCTGGTCGGCTTGCTGTAAGGTAGAGCAGAGATCCAATCATACCACGAAATCTAGTTACATCTACAGGTTTACCTATCTCATCTCGGTCTAAGAAATTTCCTTGACTCATGGGTGTATCAATGGACTTAAGTTTATCAAAGTTAAATTTCTTTATCAAATCAGAACAATATTTGGATTGACTAATGAAAATGCCTTGCTTGCTTTGGTTAATTTGAAATCCCAAGAAATATGACAGTTCACCCATCATTGACATTTCAAATTTACCTTTCATTAAGTTTTCAAATTCTTTGCAAAGTTTATCATTTGTTGATCCAAATATGATGTCATCAACATAAATTTGGACCAGCAAGATGTCATTTTCAGTAGTTTTTGTAAAGAGTGTCTTATCAACATTTCCTCTAGAAAAATTTTGTTGAATGAGGAAAGTGCTGAGTTTCTCATACCAAGCTCTTGGAGCTTGTTTCAACCCATAGAGGGCCTTTGAGAGTTTATACACATGGTTAGGAAAATCTGGATTTTCAAAACCTGGTGTTTGACTCACAAAAACTTCCTCTTGGAGGTCTCCATTGAGAAAGGCACTCTTCACATCCATTTGATATAGATTGAAGTCCATGATACATGCATAAGCCAATAAAATTCTTATGGCTTCTAGTCTAGCTACTGGGGCATAGGTCTCATCAAAGTCTATTCCCTCCTCTTGACTATAACCCTTTGCAACTAATCTGGCTTTATTCCTAGTTATCACACCATTCTCATCTAACTTATTTCTGAACACCCACCTAGTTCCTATAACATGCTTACCCTCTGGCCTAGGTACCAAGTTCCACACTTTGTTCCTCTCAAACTGGTTTAACTCCTCTTGCATAGCAAGTATCCACTCACTATCTAAAAGGGCTTCCTTAATGTTCTTAGGTTCAATCTGAGATACAAAGGCTGTAAAGTTACAAAACTGACTAAGGCTTCTCCTAGTTGCAACACCTTTAGAGATATCGCCTATAATGTTGTCTAAAGGGTGGTTTCGGTTGAACTTCCATTCCTTAGGCAACTCACAGGTTTCTATAGGTTCTACAGGGTCTGCACTAGTTGGAGGGTCAGCTATAGGTTGTTCTAGTGGTTCAGATTCTACAACATCATCCAAAATGTCAATAACCTTAGAAGGAGTTTTGTTCAAGTTTTCTGTAAAAGATTCATCAAACTTTACATGAACTGACTCTTCTATGGTTTTTGTTCTTTTGTTGTAGATTCTATAGGCCTTACTAGTTTGGGAATATCCTAGAAAGATACCTTCATCTGCCTTAGGGTCAAACTTTCCTAGGTGTTCTTTGCCATTGTTTAAAACAAAGCATTTACAACCAAAGATTCTAAAGTAGGACAGGTTTGGTTTTCTACCCTTGTAAAGCTCATAGGGTGTTTTCCTAAGCAGGGGCCTAATGAGAACTCTATTCACTACATGGGTGGCTGTACTAATTGCATCTGCCCAAAAGTACTTAGGTAGGTTGGAGTCCTTAAGCATGGTCCTAGCTAACTCTTCTAGGGATCTATTTTTCCTCTCCACTACCCCATTCTGCTGTGGTGTCCTAGGGGCTGAATAGATGTGGTTGATTCCATTTGATTCACAATAATTTTGAAAAAGATCATTTTGGAATTCACCTCCATGATCACTTTTTATTGAAACAATTTTCAAATCATTCTCATTTTGTACTAAAGCAGCAAACTTTTTGAAAACAGAGAATGTATCACTTTTATGAGCTAAAAAGTAAGTCCATGTGAATCTAGAATAATCATCAACCAGCACATATCCATACAGGTTTCCACCTAAACTCTTAACTTGGGCAGGTCCGAAAAGGTCCATGTGAACTAGTTGTAAAACTCTATTTGTTCTAACCAAGTCTATAGAGGGAAATGGAGTCTTAACCAGTTTACTTTTCTCACATGCATCACACAGCCTATCTTTAGAGAACTTCCTATTTGGTAGACCTAAGACTAACTGTTTGCTGACAAGTTTATTCAAATGATTTATGTGTATATGAGCAATTCTTTTATGCCAAAGCCATGTTTCATCTGAGTTGGATAACAAGCAGCATACAGCACTAGGTACAGAATTGAAATCCAACATGTAAATGTTGTTGATTCTGTCCCCAATTAGCTTTATGTGTTTGTCATCTTTATGCTCAATAATGCAAGATTGTGATGAAAAACTTACTTGAAAACCTTTGTCACATAGCTGGCTTATACTCAGTAAGTTGTGCTTTAATCCTTCAACATATAGCACATTTTTGATTACTGCAGTTGATTCATCGCCTACATCACCAATTCCAATGATTTTTCCTCTGTTGTTATCACCATATTTGACAAAGCCTCCTTCCTTTAATGTCAAGTTCAGGAATTTGGATTTGTCACCAGTCATGTGCTTTGAGCATCCGCTATCTAGATACCATGAGTGTTTCGTGGATGTCAAGCACACCTGCAATACAAAATCAGAATTTTGTTTTAGGTCCCCAATTTAAATTGGGTCCTGGTTGGTTAGTGTCAAACACAGATTTCTTTTCTATCCAAACTAGCTTCCATCCTTGATTGGCTAATTTTTTAAATTTGCAATTAGACACAAAATGTCCCTTTCTGCAACAGAAATGACATCTGCCATCAAAGGATGAATGTTTATTTGGTTTAGTAAAGATGTCATACATACTCTTAGCAATAGAAGATTTTTGACCATGTTTGACATTTCTGGTTTGCATATAACCAATACCAGATCTGTTTTTATTTTTTCTTTTGACATGCATATTTGGTGTATATCCTAAACCAGATTTTTCATGAACATGTCTTTGATTGCTAAGTATGACATTTAGCTTATCTTTACTATTTGCAAAATTTAATAAATCAGATTTTAATGATGCAACAGTATTTTCAAGTTCAATGCACTTTGCAGATTTTTCTTGTGAATCCTTTTTCAGTTGTTCACATAAATTTTCAATTTCTTTATGCTCAACATTCATTTGTTCAAGCATTTTCTTTGTGCTTAACAACTGTTTTATGGAATTCACATAATCATCATGCAGTTCATTGAAAGCTTCTTGTAGCTCATCATATGTTGGATTAGATTGTGAACTAACCTCATTTTCTGATTCTGAATCTGTATCTGCCATGAGACACAAGTTGACTTCTTCTTCATCAGAAGATGCAGAGGATTCATCGTTATCATTCCATGCAATATAAGCTTTTCTGGTTTTGGTGACTGGTTCCTTGCCTTTTGATTTTGTAGCTCTATTCTTGTTTTGCAATTTGTAGCATTCTGACTTTATGTGACCAGTTTTACCACATTCATAGCATGTAATGGTCTTGTTGTCAGTAGTCTTGGAGCTAGATGGTTTTCTGAATTTGTTGTCTTTCTTCTTCAGAAACTTCTTGAATTTCTTGACAAGCAACCCGATTTCCGGCTCTTCAGATTCACTACTGGATTGATCTGAGCAGCTATCTGATTCAGTTTTCGATTGCTGGGCTTGAACCTTCAGGGATAGTCCTTTCTTTTTGCGGCTTTCCATCTCTGATTCGTCCAGTCGATGTAATTCCATTTCGTGTTCTCTTAGTTTACCAAACAAAGTTGCAGTCGTCATCTTTGCTAGATCTTTAGATTCTGCTATGGCTGTTATCTTTGGCTGCCATTCTCTGGTTAGACAACTCATAATTTTTCCAATCTGCTGTTCGTTGTCCACTTGCTTTCCCAATGCGTGAAGATTATTCACAATGTGTGTGAATCTGGTTTGCAGATCACTGATGGATTCGTCCCTTTTCATGCTGAATAACTCATATTCGTGCATAAGTGTGTTTACGCGAGCTCTCTTCACGTCTGTGGTTCCTTCATGTGTTTCTTGAAGAATGTCCCACATTTCTTTTGCTGACTTGCAGTTTGACACTCTAAAAAATTCTTCTGCACAAAGAGCAGATGTTATAATGTTCTTAGCCTTTGCATTATAACCTACCTTTTTCTTGTCATCATCTGACCAGTCGGCTCTAGGCTTGAGAATCATTGAGTCATTCGTTCCTGCAATCTTGGGAATATATGGACCGTTTTCAACAGCGTCAAGGATGTCTATGCCACTGGCTTCCAAGAAGATTAGCATCCTGTGCTTCCAGTACATATAAGCTGTTCCGTTGAAAGCTGGAGGTCTTGCTAACGATGCGCCTTCTCCCAGAAAATCGTTTGAGGCCATAGTGCTTTTATGAGTATTACCTCTCGAAAAGTTAGGCTCTGAGGCCAATTGTTGGTATATATGACCTCGTAATAAGCGGAATATATCAGAATGTATCAGTTCTTTATGAAATTAAATCAATTTCATACACACAGCGGAAATTAAATTGTGGCATACAAGATTAGCAAGTTTTATTAGATTGATATGAGATTAATCAAGATGCATACAAGTCAAATTATCAGATTAAACAATATTACTTATTACAGAATATGTTTAACATGCATCTAATTTTAATCACATATACAGATATATCAAGATAGTAAATCAAAGGAGATAAAAGATATCTTATATAGTTTCTGAAAAACCAACTACGAAATCGATTTCCCAATCGATTTTGTAAAGTTATAAAAGGTGCTAAATCGATTTGCCAATCGATTATCGCGAGTCTTGTTTTTCTTTAATCTTGAAACTATACAAGCTAATCGATTTACCAATCGATTCTTTAAAACAACACTTTTCAGTAGAACATGTCCAGACTTGCATAAATCGATTTCCTAATCGATTTCTGGGAAACTGTTTCAATAAAAGTAATTTCAATCGATTACTCAATCGATTTGCCAAACTTTAGAGTTCACTGTGTTTTCAACAAGTTTATTTCAATCGATTTGCCAATCGATTGTTTTCAAAACAGTGGCTCAGTTTTTTTTTGATGTCAGTCGATTTGTCAATCGATGTGATTCAAAACAGTGACTCAGTTTTAATGTCAATCGATTTGCCAATCGATTTAATTCAAAACAGTGACTCAGTTATTTGATGTCAATCGACTTGTCAATCGCTTTGATAGCATGTTCCTGAAAAGTTCTTACCTGGTGTTTAGTTCAATCGATTTCCCAATCGATTGCAACCAAACTTTATCAAAATTGAAAGTTTCAACAATAGATTGTCCAATCGATTGTATTTGTCACAGGTGAGGTCATTTTTCAAAGGATACTTCGTCAATCGATTTGCCAATCGATTTCCTCAGCACTGGAGTGCCACTGTGACTCATCCAATCGATTTACCAATCGATGTGTTACCATCAGGTTTGATTTGTGAAATGTTCAATCGATTTCTCAGTCGATTACTCTCCAAATCAGAGGCTACTGACTTGTGCAGTTTTCATTTTTAATTAAGCTAATCGATTGCCTAATCAATTTCACATTTACAAACACTTAAGATTTCCTTACACCCTTGTTATGAAATCGATTTCCCAATCGATTTACATAGTCAGAATTCAACTTTTGTTGATTTCTTGTGTTCCAAGCAATTTGATCCAAGTGTGTAGGATTGGATTATGGTTCCTGAAATCTTGCTCAATTCAAATATTAGATTTATCATGTATTGTATGAACATTGTTGAATTATTAATTATGTCAAAATTAGGAATCAAAGGATCAAAATCCAACAGAAAAATCTCTCAACACAAAGGCGTTTGCTCTAAGAACAAAAATGTAATTGTTTGGTCCATACCACAAGAGCAAACCAACACTAGGTCTGTCAAAAGGATGGAAGCAAAAAGAGCTCACAAGGAAGTCATGATTCTCAAGAAAATAAGAAAGGATCAAAAGAAATTGTTTGCAAGTTTCAATTATTTTCAACAAACTTTGATCAACTTTGGCCTACTCTTGGAATGGATTACAAAACACCTCATAACCACAATTTCCCCTGAGGATAATCCTCATCTTTTGTCGCCTCAACCTCCTCATCCCGACCTCCCTCTTCCTTCAACCTCTTCCTTTTCTGATTATTCGTTTCCAAATAGCTCAACATCCTATGGGTTGCTACTTTTTTTTTTCTTTCTTTTTGATGGTTGACAAATATTGGGGGAGAAAGGTAATAAATTGAAAAGGCTAACTGTTAACTTTTTGAAGCGCTAGAGGATATTTTTTGAAACATCTTTATCTCAATCCTCTGTTAATCTTATGATAATTTTTTTTTTCTTTTTCAAACCAATCTATAGTCTTTACTTGTTTGAACAATTAATGAAATTTTCTTATATTTTGGTTCAAAATCTATTTTATAAAAATTATGCAAATTTTAAGGGGGAACAAAAGTTAAAAACATAAAAATTTATACATATTTTGAGGGGAGGCGTAATTTAAAAACATGAGATACTTATGTCAAATTTTTGTCAAAATTATAATCTCAAGAATTTTGTCATCATCAGAAAGGGGAACATTGTTGAGACAAAATCTCTCTCATATGTTTTAATGATAACATTATTTTAAAGATAAAAGATTATGATTATATGTGTCTTCTAACTGGTGCTCTTGAGTGTATCAATTTTTAGAAAATAGGTCATTTATATTCTTGATCAAATGAAGCTTTTATAGATATTAATTTGTCTTCTAAAGAGAGATGATGTTACTTTTAGCTGAAACATACAAAATAATATGAATAGCAAAAAGGATAACCAGTTGCGAAAAATACTTGATCAAAGAAGTTTGATACAAGTGTCAGAGGATAAACAACATAGAAGTGAGGATGCAGATTTCTATTAATCCTCGTACATGGAAAAATAAGTGAAAGTACAAATGAGATGTCCTTGATTTTTAAGGCAAGCCACTTCAATGTCTTGGGAAAAGGAAAAGCAAAAATAAAAGAAAAGTGCAAGTCACATCATAATTAATGAAAGCTTCATTCTCCTAATAATCATATCCGAGGATGGATTGCTATACTTATCCTCTTAGTTTTCTAATATCAAAGACAACTAAAGGATATATTTGTAACTCTAAACAAGGTCTATGGGCAATCATCTAAGTCTCCAACGGATAGATTGTACTTCTCCTCATATTTGAAGCTTCATAATTTCTATAAATTTAGATGATCCCGTCCTCGAAGAGAAAACACATACTCAAGCAAAAAAGATGAAAGCTTTGAAAAACAATCTCATCCTTAACATACTTTCTATTAATCTTAAATATATTATTTGGATAATCCTATTAGAAAGTATACCTTAGTGCTAGATCCATCCTTAACAAATCTCTCAAAAACCAGTATATCTTCAAGTTATTATTAACTTGTTGGAAGTAGTGTAAAGTCTGTAAGACAAGAAGATAAATTGTTTATGTAAGTCTGGTGAGGCTGAAAAAATACGTAGTGAAAAAAATACCTTTACAGGATAAGCCATTTTGAGATATAGTGATAAAATTACAAGCGAGGACTCGACGTAATCCATTTTGGATGAATCAGTATAGATTTGTGTTTTATTCTATGAACTCTAATCTCTTCATTTTGTCTTACTCTTATTTCAATTCTAAACATTTATCCATATTCTCACTTAGAGGATACTCATCTAAAAAGAAAAAAAAAAGGAATACCATTATTCAACCCCTTTCTAGTGATATTTTAACTACAAACCTGAGTTCAAATCCTAACTAAAACAATTTCTCGCCAGACCTTACTTATCTCCCGATTGAACTTTGGATTACTAGGGTCCCATTCTTCAGAGAACTAGAGGGTTAAATACAAAAAATAAAACGTATATAATATATTACTCATTAATGCCCACATTATACAATATACACCCGTACGAATACACATGTTTCTTTCTTATTAGTAACTTTTATAAAATGTACTTCCTCTATCGCATAATAAGTGATTCATATTGCAAAAATAATTTGTTCCAAAATTTACGACTCTTTCCATTTTTAACGTAATAATAATTATATTTTTCTTCCAAACTCTTTCCATTTTCAATATAATAATAATTACTTTCTTCCAATGCACCTTTTAATTAATACTACATGCATCATTCTAAAGTCATTATCTCTCACTTTCCATTAATGATAATTGTGAATCCATTAATAGTTGATGAAAGTAATATACTCAAAATATTATTCTCTTTATTTTATTTATTCATTTTTGGTTAAATAAAATTTTAATCCTTATAAAATTTCAAAAAATTGTTTTTAATCCATATAAAGAAAATTAAAAATTTTAATCCCTACATATTTATCCTACAAATATTTTTTGTCACCGGTATAACAGAGTATGTTTAATCGTCTTTTAATTTTTTAAACTTTTAATGATTTTTGTATGAATGTTTAAATCATCAGATAAAGTTGCTCCAAAAAACTTTAAATTTTTTTAACTTATTATGAGTTAAATATGAATTTTTTAAATGTTATAAACTCAAGATAGAAGTAAAGAAAATAGAATCCAGTAATCAAAGTTTAAGATTATTTTTAATTGAAGAATTTTTTATAATATAAATATGTCTCCAAAAAATTATTCTAAAATATATATTGACTTTCCAACAATAACTAAAAAAACGCACTTATTATTTCACAAAGACTAAAAAATTTAATTTTTTAAACAAAAACATAAATTTTAAAATTGTATACAAACTAAAAAATTATTTAACCTTATTTTCTTTTAGGCTAAATTACATTTGTGGTCCTTTAACTTAATCTCAGGTAACGTTTTAGTCCTTTATCTTTTTTTTTTCCCGATTTAGTCCTTTATTCCTAACAATATCAAATAAAGTATGAAAATATGAGTTTATTTGAAGATTTGCGTTACGAATTTGATGAAATTTGTATTATATTGAAGAATATAATTAATTTTATGAGTTTTGATTGAATTTTTTTTTTTGAATTTTTGTATAAAAAAGGATAACATTGTTGAAATTTTAAAACATAAAATATCAAATTGTCACTTAAAATTAAAATAAAGGACCAAGTCGGGAAAAAAAAAGATAAAGGACTAAAACGTTACCTGAGATTAAGTTAAAGGACCACAAATGTAATTTAGCCTTTCTTTTATACATGTGAAACACTCAAATTAAAAAATATTTATAAAATACATAGTGAGTACTTGTGTTATCATTAATCAAATTAATTTTTTTTTATAAGACACATGATGAATACTTGTGTTATCATTAATCAATTTTTTTAAATCATTCATAAATTACTCGGTTGATAAACTAAAAATACATCAAAGAAATCTCCTATTCTAACTCAAAAAATTACCATGAGGAGTAATTTCTATTTTTTTTTCTTTCTAATTTTTAATTGTTCCCTAAATAAAAAGAAAAGAGACTCCACACGATTAATATAATCTAATTTTATACTAATAACTAATAATAACCATTAATTTTGAAATATCACTATATTTCCGCAACTACACCTAACAATAACCGCACAATAAATAGTTATAGTTGAAAATCAGTTTTTTTGCACTAATTAAGAAAAAAAGCTTATCATATTTTGACTTACACTTTACAACAACAGAACACAGAAGCACAGTGTTACAACATTATTGTAACATCACGTGTCCTAGTTGTATGACACTACAACATGTCATATATAATTGTTTAACCATTTCCCTCATCACACACTTCACAATCTTGCTTCGTACTAACCTCACTCTAAATTTTCTCCCTCTTTCTCACTTCACCTTCAAATCCATTACCTTATTGTTCTTTCAAGCTTCACCAATCAATCACTTTCACAAGGTGATACAACAAAATTTTCTTCTTTAAATGCAAAATATCTATGTGTCTGTCTGTTGTTTTAAGAATTTTTCACTTTTGTTGATATCTCAAGGTTTGTTAGGACTTAGAAAATTTTAGGGCTTATCTATTTTAATTAAAAATCTTTGCTTTATCTCATTTTCATTTTGGGTTTCATCTGTAAATTTTCATTTTTTTTTTATGAAATTATCTTCAAGATTGCATGACCCTTTTGTCTTCTTCTGCAGAAAATGACGAAACTTTCCATTTTAGGTTTTGAAATGAAGTAGAAATTAAGGGTTATGATAGCTTTTGTTTGAGGTGAAAAACATTGGAACTTGTAACAAAAAGGGGGTAAATTTCAGCTAGTGAGTGAAGTTTGATTTTGTGTGAGGTTGATTATTAAGGCTTTTGTAAAATGGAACAAGGGTTTGGTCAAAACTCAGTTCCTCCTCCAGGTTCCATTGACAAGTCAAAGATTTTGGATATTAAGCCTATAAGATATTTGATACCTGTTTTTTCTATGACTGGTCAAGATCCACCTTCAGCTCAATATCCTTCTGGATTTTCTCCATTTTTCCCATTTGGTGGACCTCAGGAGACTACTACAACTAGGGTGACAAGAAGAGGTCGAACCATGCCGGCTCCGATTCGATCGTTTAAAGCAGGAGACACTAGTTCAACAATGGAGGATCTCAATGACAATGATGATGTTTATGGTAGCAAAAGAAGTGGTTCGTCGCAACGGTTTAAGAAGAAGAGCAAGTTATATAAAGCATTGCCTATTGATTTGAGTGCTTTAGTTGGTCTAACTGCAGCCCAAAGAGATGATGGTAGCCGGGAAGTTGTTAATGTTGTACTCATGACATTTGATGCACTGAGAAGAAGGTTATGCCAACTCGTGGATGCTAAGGAATTGAACACGGGTTTGATCAAGCGTGCAGATTTAAAGGCTGGAAATATTTTGATGACCAAAGGAATTCGAACGAACGTGACGAAGAGAATAGGATCGGTACCTGGAGTTGAAATTGGGGACATTTTCTTTTTCCGAATGGAACTGTGTATTGTCGGTTTACACGCTCAATCCATGGGGGGGATAGATGCCTTGCATATCCATGGTGACCGTGACGAAGAAACTTTGGCTGTAAGCATTGTTTCGTCGGGAGAATATGATGACGACGATGAGGTCGGTGATGTTTTAATTTATACTGGTCAAGGTGGGAATTTCAACAAGAAAGATAAGCATGCGTCGGACCAGAAGCTTCATAGGGGTAATCTTGCTTTGGATAGAAGTTCGCGAGTACACAATGAAGTAAGAGTCATCCGGGGCATCAAAGACATCGTGAATCCAAATGCAAAAATCTATGTCTATGATGGTCTGTATAAAATCCAAGATGCATGGGTAGAAAAAGCAAAAGGCAGCGGGGGCGGCTTGTTTAAGTATAAGTTGATAAGAATGCCTGGACAGCCTAGTGCCTTTGCAGTTTGGAAATCGATTCAGAAGTGGAAAACTGGATTACCTGCAAGGACTGGACTTATTCTCGCAGACCTTTCGTCAGGAGCCGAGAGTATTCCTGTGTCGCTTGTCAATGAAGTCGATAATGTGAAGGCACCTGCTTTTTTCACGTATTTCCACTCTCTTAGACATCCGAAATCGTTCAGTTTAATGCAGCCTTCACATGGTTGCAACTGTAGTACTAAAAATGCATGTGTCCCTGGTGATTTGAACTGCTCTTGCATCCGGAGAAACGAAGGCGATTATCCGTATACTAGCAATGGCGTTTTAGTGAATCGGAAGCCATTGGTTCATGAATGTGGCCCGACATGTCAGTGTTTTCCTAACTGCAGAAACCGAGTATCCCAAACCGGTTTAAAGCACCAAATGGAAGTGTTCAAAACTAACGATAGAGGTTGGGGTCTTCGATCATGGGACCCTATTCGATCTGGTGCTTTTATTTGCGAGTATGCTGGAGAAGTTATCGATAAAGCCAGGTTAAGTCAGCTTGTAAAGGAAGGAGATACCGATGAGTATGTTTTCGATACAACCCGTGTTTATGAATCTTTCAAGTGGAATTATCAGCCTAAGTTACTTGAAGAAGTGAGCACAAATGAATCTAGCGAGGATTATGCTTTACCACATCCTCTTATTATAAATGCCAAGAATGTCGGAAATGTGGCTCGATTCATGAATCATAGTTGCTTCCCAAATGTTTTCTGGCAACCTGTATTATATGAAGAGAACAACCAGTCCTTTCTCCATGTTGCGTTTTTTGCGTTGAGACATATTCCCCCAATGCAAGAGTTAACTTATGATTACGGATCTGAACGATCCGATCACACTGAGGGTAGCAGTGCACACAAAGGTAGAAAGAAATGCATGTGTGGATCATCACAATGTCGCGGTTCTTTTACTTGAAATTTTGTCACGGTTTCAACATGATGCTGGCAAATGCATTCATGGCTAAAAAGGTTTCAAGATTTCACTCCTCTCTCTCTATATATATATTTATATACATATATATATATATATATTTTAAAATTACTTTAGTTTCTTTGTTTTGTTATCTTAAAACTGATCCTTACTAAGAAAGTATTCTGTTTCTCTGAGAAAATGTATGTATGTGATATTGCCTTGATCTGTTAGCTTTACATAGTTCCTATGAGTAAATGCCCAACTCGGTCCATCACTATTGTAGGGTGCATCAATTTGGTCCCCTCATGTTAGTCCCTCACTTAGCAAAAAGTTACTCCTTCCATCCATCTCAGAAAGTTTGTCATGTCAGATTGGTCCTGCAATTATTACAGAGTACATCAACTTTTCAATTACTATTTTTGCTTATATTTCATTCTTGAGTAGTATCAAGTTGGTCCTTGAAATTACAAATTTAGTGTCTATTCGGACTATGAAATTACATACTTAGTATTATTGAAGTCCACAAATACAGACAAAGGAACTAACTTGACAAACTTTCTCTGCAAAGCGAAGGACCAACTTAACATTTTGTTAAAGTGGGGGGACCAAATTGATACACCTTTCCAAAGTGAGGGACTAAGTTGTGCATTTACTCATTTCAAAAACACATAATTGTTTTTTATTTTTTCTACACGTGTATGTGTGTTTATTGAAGTCTGCTAATTTGTCATTTTGGTTCATGGAGCTTATCAAAAGTTTTAAAGTTTCATGACTAAAAAAAGTAATGATATTTGAGACAAATTTATCTGATTCTACTGGGACTTGTATGTTTGTTGCAAATGATAATGCTTTGATTATCTTTCCTAGGGAAGCTGATTGTATTTTCCATCTTATTTTGATTTAACAGATGGATGATAGCATTGTGTGTGAAGATCCAAATCAAGTTTATAAGTTTCGTTAGTTGATGTAATGTAAGCTTTCAAATATCCTTGTCAAGGGTAGGTAGGTGTGTTTGACTATAAATAAATCATGTGTCATATGGCCCATTTTTTATTAGCTCCAACTTTATCATATATAAATTAATCAGTGAAACTGTATAATTTGTGTAAATTTTGAGCTGATAATGGCCATGATACCCTCACTAGAAAGTAGTAGTCATATGATAGCTAAATACATGTTTGTCTCTGACTTGGACATCTTGACATGGATTTGTTGTTTACTAGTAATTATTGTTGTGCATGAAAGGCTAACATCATTTTTATTATTACTCTCTCTGTTTCATATTATAAGTTGTCTAAGGTTTTGTCACATGAACTATGAAATGTGAAATTGAAAAGGAGACATTAATAATGATTAAGGTGATATTGCAGAACAATATAAAATAAGAAATGTTTTTTTGTTATTGTATGCAGTGTGACTATGGTGTGACTGCATACAATCACATTAATCTCAGCCATCTAACAAAAAAATCGGACGGTCAATTTTAAGGCACATTTTGATCTTTTTTAACAAAAATTCAGATTTTAAAATTTGAATTGTCTGATTTTGATCAGACAACCGACACAGTGTGACTGCAGATCCTAGTTTTTTACACCTAGGATTGTAGAAGCCAACTTGATTGTGAAACCTTGGCCTAAATCATATTTTGTGCTAAATGTATTTGAATAAACCGTCATGGCTTGCACATGATTGAGTTGCTAGATCTCAGTTTCAGTTATGTTGTTTATTAGTGAGACCTAACTAACTATATGTTTAAGGCTGATACTAACTAGTGTTCTTAGAGCACTTGTTAAGGATATAATAAAGAAAATAAAATAAAAATTGTTTAATTGATTGATTATAAGAGAGGTAGATTTTTCATCTCTGATTTCTGCTGCTGAGGACTTCTTAGGAGATCAAAATAAAAACATGTCTAAATAGGAAAAAAATTTAGACATAGGTAATCACAGGTAATCATATTTGAGCTCCTTGACAATTTAACCATTTCTTATGATATTATGAAAGGTCTTACCAGCAGTGTTGTTTTAATGCAATTCCATAGGTAATCATATTCATTCTCATTCATTGAAATTTAAATATATAACTAGATTATGGCCCGCGCGCTGCACGGATATTAATTAATTAATTTTATAAGTAATATTTTATGTATTATAAATATAGTTATCTTATAATATTTGTAATAATTGAATATGATTAGGAAAATTAAAATGAAGGAAAATCATGTTTATCACAATCATCTAATTTAATTTTTAAAATATTTTGTAAAATTTGTATGATAACTTATTATATAGGATAATTGTTTGACTCATTGTACTTTGATTATTAATTTATTTTTCAACATATAATGGTACTTGTAGTTATTTGATGAAATAAAATGTAAAATACAAACTCAAAAATAAGATGTAAAAAATGTTAATGTTGAATTATATTGTAGCGTAGCTAAATTTATTTGTTTTATTAGTATGATGTTTTAATTGCGAGCATGAGAAGTTGTTATAAAAAAAATTATTGAATATATTTCATCAAGAGTGGGTAAAAAAATAATAAGTTGTTATGGCATCGGAAGTCTATTTTAAATATATATAATAGATAATAGATTTTAATAATTGGAAATAATTTTTTTAATAATTTTTTATATATTCGTATTTTATGATTATTTTTAATGAATTTG
>NC_021164.2:4486772-4487230 GCF_000331145.2 Cicer arietinum | reverse complement strand
ATAAATTAAAATTTTAATTTACAAAAATTCAAACTATTATTAATATTAAATAGAGTAATCATAATGATTAATATTTTGGTTTCAAAACCAAAATTCAAAATTTATAACAATTCGGTTACAAAATATTAATTGCCAAACAATTTTAAGTATACATTAAATACAAATAATTGCAAATGAATTACTTTAATTTCATGTCAATTAACACTATAAAATAACAAATTAAATTTATTTAATTTCAATAAAATTAAATTGATCAAGATTCAAAAAGACATAATTTTGTCAATAATTTATAAATATTTATATATACTATATATATTTACCAATATTCAAAGTAGAAAATTAAATACAAATATTGTTTGTTCTCTCACTCGATCATTTTACTTATCGATATTTGTGGTAATTGTGAATTTTTTTTACTTTAAATTGGATATATTAGAATTTTAATAATTTACAAACAT
>NC_021164.2:4483978-4486631 GCF_000331145.2 Cicer arietinum | reverse complement strand
AATTCTAATAAATCCGATTTAAAATAAAAAAAATTCACAATTACCACAAAGATCGATTTAACATTTGAAAAATTTCTACGGTACATTCAGATTTGTGTTCTGAAATTTAAAATGATCTAATTTACTCAATTCAATTCAATGTCAGACATCTTTTACACATGCTTAAAATTATTTGAGTCAAACTTTTTCAACTGCAATTTGTAAGCTACTCAACATATACTACATTGAAGTAAAACTAAGAATATGAGACAGACAAAGCAAAGTGACACTTAAAAACAACTAAAGAAAGAAAAAAGTTTAGAAGAGAGATGGAAAAAATATTGATGTATAAATATACCTTGTCATAACATTGAAAAACACTAATTCCTTGAATTTTTCATGTACCATTTTGCTCTGGGTATGATGGGTAGCGAAATTTGCCGGCTAGTCCCATCCCAACTTGGATTTTCTGGATAGTCGCAGTGATAGAATTTCATGTAAGAAACTATACATAACATTAAGTCACTATGAGTCAAATTGATTTCAAAGATTGTATAGAATATAATTGAATTTATGACAGCAAAATTAGAAAAAGACAAAGAGAATAATTTTTTTTGTTGCAACGAACCAACCTATACCTCTTTCAGTGTATCATTGGAGTAGAGTCGGCAATTTCGAACAATAAGATGATTTTGTGAGGATGGCGAATGACTGGGAAGTCATTAAAAAAATTAGGGATTAGAGGAATTAAAAGAGGAAAAAATTATTTAGAAACTAAGTAGAAAAAAATGAGGTGAACATGGCACCAAAATTAGAAATAGACAAAGAGAAGAATTTTTTTTGTTGCAACGAACCAACCTATACCTCTTTCAGTGTATCTTTGGCCAACCTATACCTCTTTCAGTGTATCTTTGGAGTAGAGTCGGCAATTTCGAAGAAGAAGATGATTTTGCGGGGATGACGAATGACTGGGAAGTCATTAATAAAATTAGGGGTTAGATGAATTAAAAGAGGAAAAAATTATTTAGAAACTAATTAGAAAAAAATGAGGTGAACATGACACAAAAATTAGAAATAGACAAAGAGAAGAATTTTTGTTGTTGCAACGAACCAACCTACACAAGAGGGAAGAAGAAATTGTTGGAGGAAGTCATTAAAAAAATTAGGGATTAGAGAGATTAAAAGAGGAAAAAACCTATTTAGAAACTAATTAAAAAAAATGAGGTGAAACATAAAAACACAAGAGAACTCTCTAAGGCGTACACATAAGCTTTTTTGTTGAGGTGTGATATGTTTGCACATGTGGAAGAAATACTATGAGGTGGCATAAGAGTTGACATGGGAGTCTGTTTTAAATATATATAATAGATTCTAAAATTAATTATTTTTTATTTTGGTCATTTAATAAATTTCTAAAATTCTTTAGTTGTTTAGTTCTTTTTCTTTTAACTTTATAATTTCGATCTAATTATTTTATTGTCCGTTTGCTAGTTAATATTTTAATTCTTGCAAATATATAAGGCTTTTTTCAGCTTGCATAAATAATAATGAAAAATGGACCTAAAAAAACATTAATGTGGAAAAATTGGAAGGACGAATCACATATTGGATCTATTACAACTTTGGTTTGTAATTGGATAGAAGATTTTAATAGCATCTTAATGATTTTTTTTTTTTATTTTCACAAATAGTTCATCAAAGATAAGTGTATTTGTAAGTAGAAAACCATCACATCATAGCAATAAACAATATTCCAACCGAAAACTACATTCTTTTGGATCTATTATTCATGTTAGTGTAAGAAAGTCCAACCGAAGGTGATGGAACATAGCTTTGGCTTGTCAGGTTGGGTTGGTGGCTGCACTGTGCAAGCCTGCCCGCTTCAAGTTGAGAGTTGAGTCACGAGACTTGGGCGAAGGCTCGGGTCTCTTGGCTCCTAGACTGGAGGGTATAGCATGAGGCTGGACTCACATTAAGAGAGAATCGCCATGCACAATAATATTGCAAAAACCCATATCGTGCGGAAATGGAATTGTTAGGCCAATCAAAATCTAAGAGCTTTATCAACATTAACATCAGGAAGCGCATCAGAGTCCCAAGCAGCGGCTGCTAAGAGCATACCTTTCGAGTATCTAACAATAGCTCTTACACCCCACTTGTTATCAATTGGTCTAGACACATCGATGCTTACCACATCAAGCAACTAATTGTGTTGCTGTTGACATAAACGCTTTTCTTCAAACGCGAATCAAAGCCGTTGTGACAACATATGCAATAAAAGGAGTAATTACCTCGTTCCAAATAGAATCGACGGAAACTAAAGAAAATTTAGTTAGTGAATGAACAACATTACCAACGCTTCTCACATGAGCAACTGAAAATGAAAACAAACAGAGTTGAGTCATTTACGGTCATTAATCACCAAACCAAAGTAAAAATCATCATTAATAGTAGACTTCAAGAAGTTGGCCACATTAAGAGAGAATCGCCATGCACAATAATATTGCAAAAACCCATATCGTGCAGAAATGGAATTGTTAGGCCAATCAAAATCTAAGAGCTTTATCAACATTAACATCGGGAAGCGCATCAGAGTCCCAAGCAGCGGCGACTAAGAGCATACCTTTCGAGTATCTAACAATAGCTCTTACACCCCACTTGTTATCAACTGGTC
>NC_021164.2:4453886-4483478 GCF_000331145.2 Cicer arietinum | reverse complement strand
GAAATCGAAGAAGTTGACTCCGAAGTTCATTGGACCATATCAGATTTCTGCACGAATTGAGCCGGTTGCCTATCGGATTGCATTACCTCCGATATTGTCCAATATTCATGATGTGTTCCATGTGTCACAGTTGAGGAAGTATCTCGCAGATCCATCTCACGTGATCGAACCAGACACAATCCAGCTAAAGGATAACCTGTCGTTCGAAGTACCACCCGTGAGAATTGATGACAGGAAGATTAAGCGGTTGAGGACCAAGGATGTTTCATTGGTCAAGGTGATCTGGAACCCAATTACTGGAGATGCGACTTGGGAACTGGAGAGCAAGATGAGGGAACAACACCCAGAGTTATTTATCGATGCATAGTTTCGAGGACGAAACTAATTTTAGGGGGGGAGTAATGTAAGACCCATAATTTTAAAGTATCATTTATGTACTTTTGGTGTATTTTGGATTTTGGCTCGGAGGCTTTTAAGCCAAAGTTAATAATATTTTGGAGTTTTATTTTAATCAAAAAGATATTTCGATGCCAATTAGAATTTCTCGTCGATAAATAAATTGAAATTAACTGCGGTAAATACTTTTCGGGCGAAACGGTAATTTAACAAATATCTAGATATTTTGAGATATTTGTTAAGTTATATTTATTATATATATATGTTTGCTTGGAGGGAAAAAGAAAGGAAAACTAGAAGGAAGGAAAAGGAAAAGAAAATAGTATAAAAGGGAAAGAAGGAAAAAGGAAGAAAGGAAAAACAAAGGAAAGAAAAAGAAAGGAAGGAAAATCTAAAATTCAAATGGTGTTCATAATGTATATTAATGGGATGGAAGATTCTAATAGCATCTTAATGAATTCGGTTTTTTTTTACTTCCACAAATAGTTCATCAAGGATAAGTGTATTTGTAAGCAGAAAACCATCACATCATAGCAATAAACGAGATTCGAACCGAAGACTACATCCTTTTGGATCTATTATTCATGTTAGTATAGGAAAGTCCCACATTGGCTAGAAAATAACACAAACGAGTGTTTATAAGCATACGAAACATTGGTTAGTGTGTCGAGTTGGGTAGCTCCAACTTGTGACCCAAGCGGGGGCAACAAGGTGATGGAACATAGCTTTGGCTTGTCTGGTTGGGTTGGTGGCTGCACTGTGCAAGCCTGCCCGCTCCAAGTTGAGAGTTGAGTCACGGGGCTTGGGCGAAGGCTCGGGTCTCTTGGCTCCTAGACTGGAGGGTATAGCGTGAGGCTGGACTCACAGAGCAGCGAAAACCTTCGGCTCCTAACAGTGGAGGGATCACAGGCTGCCGCACCACTTGCCCACAAAGCTTGTCGAGCCAAGCTCGTCGGACCATCATTTTTTAAACTCGTGTTTGTGTGGAGGTGTCATGCCATTGATCACTACATGAAAGAAATAATTTTCAACCATCCACTAAGAGTGTTGAGCAATTTCAGTTTTTCTTTCACCAATTTTCCTAACCGAAATGAAAGGAGAAAGATAAGGAATTATGCAATTATAATGATAATTACCACATCAAGCAACTAACTGTGTTGCTGTTGACATAAACGCTTTTCTTCAAACGCGAATCAAAGCCGTTGTGACAACATATGCAATAAAAGGAGTAATTACCTCGTTCCAAATAGAATCGACGGAAACTAAAGAAAATTTAGTTAGTGAATGAACAACATTACCAACGCTTCTCACATGAGCAACTGAAAACGAAAACAAACACAACTAAAGCTTTTACGGTCATTAATCACCAAACCAAAGTAAAAATCATCATTAATACACGACTTCAAGAAGTTGGCCACATTAAGAGAGAATCGCCATGCACAATAATATTGCAAAAACCCATATCGTGCGGAAATGGAATTGTTAGGCCAATCAAAATCTAAGAGCTTTATCAACATTAACATCGGGAAGCGCATCAGAGTCCCAAGCAGCGGCTGCTAAGAGCATACCTTTCGAGTATCTAACAATAGCTCTTACACCCCACTTGTTATCAACTGGTCTAGACGCATCGATGCTTAATTTGAAAAAAAGATATGGGATGATTACTCCAAACAACGGAAAAGATAGTGAAATAGTTGGCTCCACGACAACGTTATTCGTAAGACATTTATGATCTACAACGATATTCCAAGCCTTTGGGATAATGTTCGCCGCTTAAAAAAAATTCCTTCAAAAAAATCTTAGTTATGCGCATACAAAAGTCTATAACAAAGCGATATAATGTACAACGTAACATTAGGTGGGACTTTAGAGTCCATGACCTTTAAATTAACGTCAAATCAATACAGCATTTAAATTCACAACTAGGTGTTAATGTTTTTGGATTAATAAAAGCATTTATATTGGTTACTAAAAATAAAATAAAAGTATTTAATAAGACGAAGAGCTTTCGATTAGTAATACAAGGGTTAAAAAATCTCCCACCAAATTAACACACCACCAACGAAAAAATTCGGAAATAAATGCCAATTATTATTCCGGGAATGAAGTCTATATAAAAAAAATATTGGTCTTGATTTCAATGTTTTAAATCAAATTTGAGATAATGAGTATTACGCAATTTCTTAAAACACGCTTACGATATAAGTTAATTTAACAATATATATGAAGAGATCTCATTGGGTGTCGGTGCAAAAGTATGTCAGTCAAAGATACCTCCCTTTTACATAATCAAATTTAACAATTATTTCATAAAACAAAAATAAATGACAAAAATAAAATACACACCCACATTTGGAAGATATATATGAAGTATGATAGTATTTTACTGCAAATTCAAATGGTGTTCATAATGTATATTAATGGGATGGAAGATTCTAATAGCATCTTAATGAATTCGGTTTTTTTTTACTTCCACAAATAGTTCATCAAGGATAAGTGTATTTGTAAGCAGAAAACCATCACATCATAGCAATAAACGAGATTCGAACCGAAGACTACATCCTTTTGGATCTATTATTCATGTTAGTATAGGAAAGTCCCACATTGGCTAGAAAATAACACAAACGAGTGTTTATAAGCATACGAAACATTGGTTAGTGTGTCGAGTTGGGTAGCTCCAACTTGTGACCCAAGCGGGGGCAACAAGGTGATGGAACATAGCTTTGGCTTGTCTAGTTGGGTTGGTGGCTGCACTGTCCAAGCCTGCCCGCTCCAAGTTGAGAGTTGAGTCACGGGACTTGGGCGAAGGCTCGGGTCTCTTGGCTCCTAGACTGGAGGGTATAGCGTGAGGCTGGACTCACAGAGCAGCGAAAACCTTCGGCTCCTAACAGTGGAGGGATCACAGGCTGTCGCATCACTTGCCCACAAAGCTTGTCGAGCCAAGCTCGTCGGACCATCATTTTTTAAACTCGTGTTTGTGTGGAGGTGTCATGCCATTGATCACTACATGAAAGAAATAATTTTCAACCATCCACTAAGAGTGTTGAGCAATTTCAGTTTTTCTTTCACCAATTTTCCTAACCGAAATGAAAGGAGAAACAACTAGGTGTTAATATTTTTGGATTAATAAAAGCATTTATATTGGTTACTAAAAATAAAATAAAAGTATTTAATAAGATGAAGAGCTTTCGATTAGTAATACAAGGGTAAAAAAATCTCCCACCAAATTAACACACCACCAACGAAAAAATTCGGAATTAAATGCCAATTATAATTCCGGGAATGAAGTCTATATAAAAAAAATATTGGTCTTGATTTCAATGTTTTAAATCAAATTTGAGATAATGAGTATTACGCAATTTCTTAAAACACGCTTACGATATAAGTTAATTTAACAATATATATGAAGAGATCTCATTGGGTGTCGGTGCAAAAGTATGTCAGTCAAAGATACCTCCCTTTTACATAATCAAATTTAACAATTATTTCATAAAACAAAAATAAATGACAAAAATAAAATACACACCCACATTTGGAAGATATATATGAAGTATGATAGTATTTTACTGCAAATTCAAATGGTGTTCATAATGTATATTAATGGGATGGAAGATTCTAATAGCATCTTAATGTTAATGTTTTTGGATTAATAAAAGCATTTATATTGGTTACTAAAAATAAAATAAAAGTATTTAATAAGACGAAGAGCTTTCGATTAGTAATACAAGGGTTAAAAAATCTCCCACAAAATTAACACACCACCAACGAAAAAATTCGGAAATAAATGCCAATTATTGTTCCGGGAATGAAGTCTATATAAAAAAAATATTGGTCTTGATTTCAATGTTTTAAATCAAATTTGAGATAATGAGTATTACACAATTTCTTAAAACACGCTTACGATATAAGTTAATTTAACAATATATATAAAGAGATATCATTGGGTGTCGGTGCAAAAGTATGTCAGTCAAAGATACCTCCCTTTTACATAATCAAATTTAACAATTATTTCATAAAACAAAAATAAATGACAAAAATAAAATACACACCCACATTTGGAAGATATATATGAAGTATGATAGTATTTTACTGCAAATTCAAATGATGTTCATAATGTATATTAATGGGATGGAAGATTCTAATAGCATCTTAATGAATTCGGTTTTTTTTTACTTCCACAAATAGTTCATCAAGGATAAGTGTATTTGTAAGCAGAAAACCATCACATCATAGCAATAAACGAGATTCGAACCGAAGACTACATCCTTTTGGATCTATTATTCATGTTAGTATAGGAAAGTCCCACATTGGCTAGAAAATAACACAAACGAGTGTTTATAAGCATACGAAACATTGGTTAGTGTGTCGAGTTGGGTAGCTCCAACTTGTGACCCAAGCGGGGGCAACAAGGTGATGGAACATAGCTTTGGCTTGTCTGGTTGGGTTGGTGGCTGCACTGTGCAAGCATTCCCGCTCCAAGTTGAGAGTTGAGTCACGGGACTTGGGCGAAGGCTCGGGTCTCTTGGCTCCTAGACTGGAGGGTATAGCGTGAGGCTGGACTGTTAGTATAAGAAAGTCCCACATTGGCTAGAAAATAACACAAACGAGTGTTTATAAGCATACGAAACATTGGTTAGTGTGTCGAGTTGGGTAGCTCCAACTTGTGACCCAAGCGGGGGCAAAATGGTGATGGAACATAGCTTTGGCTTGTTTGGTTGGGTTGGTGGCTGCACTGTGCAAGCCTGCCCGCTCCAATTTGAGAGTTGAGTCACGGGACTTGGGCGAACGCTCGGGTCTCTTGGCTCCTAGACTGGAGGGTATAGCGTAAGGCTGGACTCACAGAGCAGCGAAAACCTTCGGCTCCTAACAGTGGAGGGATCACAGGCTGCCGCACCACTTGCCCACAAAGCTTGTCGAGCCAAGCTCGTCGGACCATCATTTTTTAAACTCGTGTTTGTGTGGAGGTGTCATGCCATTGATCACTACATGAAAGAAATAATTTTCAACCATCCACTAAGAGTGTTGAGCAATTTCAGTTTTTCTTTCACCAATTTTCCTAACCGAAATGAAAGGAGAAACAACTAGGTGTTAATATTTTTGGATTAAATAAAAGTATTTAACAAGATGAAGAGCTTTCGATTAGTAATACAAGGGTAAAAAAATCTCCCACCAAATTAACACACCACCAACGAAAAAATTCGGAATTAAATGCCAATTATAATTCCGGGAATGAAGTCTATATAAAAAAAATATTGGTCTTGATTTCAATGTTTTAAATCAAATTTGAGATAATGAGTATTACGCAATTTCTTAAAACACGCTTACGATATAAGTTAATTTAACAATATATATGAAGAGAACTTCAAGAAGTTGGCCACATTAAGAGAGAATCGCCATGCACAATAATATTGCAAAAACCCATATCGTGCGGAAATGGAATTGTTAGGCCAATCAAAATCTAAGAGCTTTATCAACATTAACATCGGGAAGCGCATCAGAGTCCCAAGCAGCGGCTGCTAAGAGCATACCTTTCGAGTATCTAACAATAGCTCTTACACCCCACTTGTTATCAACTGGTCTAGACGCATCGATGCTTAATTTGAAAAAAAGATATGGGATGATTACTCCAAACAACGGAAAAGATAGTGAAATAGTTGGCTCCACGACAACGTTATTCGTAAGACATTTATGATCTACAACGATATTCCAAGCCTTTGGGATAATGTTCGCCGCTTAAAAAAAATTCCTTCAAAAAAATCTTAGTTATGCGCATACAAAAGTCTATAACAAAGCGATATAATGTACAACGTAACATTAGGTGGGACTTTAGAGTCCATGACCTTTAAATTAACGTCAAATCAATACAGCATTTAAATTCACAACTAGGTGTTAATGTTTTTGGATTAATAAAAGCATTTATATTGGTTACTAAAAATAAAATAAAAGTATTTAATAAGACGAAGAGCTTTCGATTAGTAATACAAGGGTTAAAAAATCTCCCACCAAATTAACACACCACCAACGAAAAAATTCGGAAATAAATGCCAATTATTATTCCGGGAATGAAGTCTATATAAAAAAAATATTGGTCTTGATTTCAATGTTTTAAATCAAATTTGAGATAATGAGTATTACGCAATTTCTTAAAACACGCTTACGATATAAGTTAATTTAACAATATATATGAAGAGATCTCATTGGGTGTCGGTGCAAAAGTATGTCAGTCAAAGATACCTCCCTTTTACATAATCAAATTTAACAATTATTTCATAAAACAAAAATAAATGACAAAAATAAAATACACACCCACATTTGGAAGATATATATGAAGTATGATAGTATTTTACTGCAAATTCAAATGGTGTTCATAATGTATATTAATGGGATGGAAGATTCTAATAGCATCTTAATGAATTCGGTTTTTTTTTACTTCCACAAATAGTTCATCAAGGATAAGTGTATTTGTAAGCAGAAAACCATCACATCATAGCAATAAACGAGATTCGAACCGAAGACTACATCCTTTTGGATCTATTATTCATGTTAGTATAGGAAAGTCCCACATTGGCTAGAAAATAACACAAACGAGTGTTTATAAGCATACGAAACATTGGTTAGTGTGTCGAGTTGGGTAGCTCCAACTTGTGACCCAAGCGGGGGCAACAAGGTGATGGAACATAGCTTTGGCTTGTCTGGTTGGGTTGGTGGCTGCACTGTGCAAGCATTCCCGCTCCAAGTTGAGAGTTGAGTCACGGGACTTGGGCGAAGGCTCGGGTCTCTTGGCTCCTAGACTGGAGGGTATAGCGTGAGGCTGGACTCACAGAGCAGCGAAAACCTTCGGCTCCTAACAGTGGAGGGATCACAGGCTGCCGCACCACTTGCCCACAAAGCTTGTCGAGCCAAGCTCGTCGGACCATCATTTTTTAAACTCGTGTTTGTGTGGAGGTGTCATGCCATTGATCACTACATGAAAGAAATAATTTTCAACCATCCACTAAGAGTGTTGAGCAATTTCAGTTTTTCTTTCACCAATTTTCCTAACCGAAATGAAAGGAGAAAGATAAGGAATTATGCAATTATAATGATAATTACCACATCAAGCAACTAATTGTGTTGCTGTTGACATAAACGCTTTTCTTCAAACGCGAATCAAAGCCGTTGTGACAACATATGCAATAAAAGGAGTAATTACCTCGTTCCAAATAGAATCGACGGAAACTAAAGAAAATTTAGTTAGTGAATGAACAACATTACCAACGCTTCTCACATGAGCAACTGAAAACGAAAACAAACACAACTAAAGCTTTTACGGTCATTAATCACCAAACCAAAGTAAAAATCATCATTAATACACGACTTCAAGAAGTTGGCCACATTAAGAGAGAATCGCCATGCACAATAATATTGCAAAAACCCATATCGTGCGGAAATGGAATTGTTAGGCCAATCAAAATCTAAGAGCTTTATCAACATTAACATCAGGAAGCGCATTAGAGTCCCAAGCAGCGGCTGCTAAGACCATACCTTTCGAGTATCTAACAATAGCTCTTACACCCCACTTGTTATCAACTGGTCTAGACGTATCGATGCTTAATTTGAAAAAAGATATGGAATGATTACTCCAAACAACGGAAAAGATAGTGAAATAGTTGGCTCCACGACAACGTTATTCGTAAGACATTTATGATCTACAATGATATTCCAAGCCTTTGGGATAATGTTCGCCGCTTAAAAAAAATTCCTTCAAAAAAATCTTAGTTATGCGCATACAAAAGTCTATAACAAAGCGATATAATGTACAACGTAACATTAGGTGGGACTTTAGAGTCCATGACCTTTAAATTAACGTCAAATCAATACAGCATTTAAATTCACAACTAGGTGTTAATGTTTTTGGATTAATAAAAGCATTTATATTGGTTACTAAAAATAAAATAAAAGTATTTAATAAGACGAAGAGCTTTCGATTAGTAATACAAGGGTTAAAAAATCTCCCACCAAATTAACACACCACCAACGAAAAAATTCGGAAATAAATGCCAATTATTATTCCGGGAATGAAGTCTATATAAAAAAAATATTGGTCTTGATTTCAATGTTTTAAATCAAATTTGAGATAATGAGTATTACGCAATTTCTTAAAACACGCTTACGATATAAGTTAATTTAACAATATATATGAAGAGATCTCATTGGGTGTCGGTGCAAAAGAAGGTCAGTCAAAGATACCTCCCTTTTACATAATCAAATTTAACAATTATTTCATAAAACAAAAATAAATGACAAAAATAAAATACACACCCACATTCAGAAGATATATATGAAGTATGATAGTATTTTACTGCAAATTCAAATGATGTTCATAATGTATATTAATGGGATGGAAGATTCTAATAGCATCTTAATGAATTCGGTTTTTTTTACTTCCACAAATAGTTCATCAAGGATAAGTGTATTTGTAAGCAAAAAACCATCACATCATAGCAATAAACGAGATTCGAACCGAAGACTACATCATTTTGGATCTATTATTCATGTTAGTATAGGAAAGTCCCACATTGGCTAGAAAATAACACAAACGAGTGTTTATAAGCATACGAAACATTGGTTAGTGTGTCGAGTTGGGTAGCTCCAACTTGTGACCCAAGCGGGGGCAACAAGGTGATGGAACATAGCTTTGGCTTGTCTGGTTGGGTTGGTGGCTGCACTGTGCAAGCATTCCCGCTCCAAGTTGAGAGTTGAGTCACGGGACTTGGGCGAAGGCTCGGGTCTCTTGGCTCCTAGACTGGAGGGTATAGCGTGAGGCTGGACTCACAGAGCAGCGAAAACCTTCGGCTCCTAACAGTGGAGGGATCACAGGCTGCCGCACCACTTGCCCACAAAGCTTGTCGAGCCAAGCTCGTCGGACCATCATTTTTTAAACTCGTGTTTGTGTGGAGGTGTCATGCCATTGATCACTACATGAAAGAAATAATTTTCAACCATCCACTAAGAGTGTTGAGCAATTTCAGTTTTTCTTTCACCAATTTTCCTAACCGAAATGAAAGGAGAAAGATAAGGAATTATGCAATTATAATGATAATTACCACATCAAGCAACTAACTGTGTTGCTGTTGACATAAACGCTTTTCTTCAAACGCGAATCAAAGCCGTTGTGACAACATATGCAATAAAAGGAGTAATTACCTCGTTCCAAATAGAATCGACGGAAACTAAAGAAAATTTAGTTAGTGAATGAACAACATTACCAACGCTTCTCACATGAGCAACTGAAAACGAAAACAAACACAACTAAAGCTTTTACGGTCATTAATCACCAAACCAAAGTAAAAATCATCATTAATACACGACCTCAAGAAGTTGGCCACATTAAGAGAGAATCGCCATGCACAATAATATTGCAAAAACCCATATCGTGCGGAAATGGAATTGTTAGGCCAATCAAAATCTAAGAGTTTTATCAACATTAACATCAAGAAGCGCATCAGAGTCCCAAGCAGCGGTTGCTAAGAGCATACCTTTCGAGTATCTAACAATAGCTCTTACACCACACTTGTTATCAACTGGTCTAGACGCATCGATGCTTAATTTGAAAAAAAGATATGGGATGATTACTCCAAACAACGGAAAAGATAGTGAAATAGTTGGCTCCACGACAACGTTATTCGTAAGACATTTATGATCTACAAGGATATTCCAAGCCTTTGGGATAATGTTCGCCGCTTAAAAAAAATTCCTTCAAAAAAATCTTAGTTATGCGCATACAAAAGTCTATAACAAAGCGATATAATGTACAACGTAACATTAGGTGGGACTTTAGAGTCCATGACCTTTAAATTAACGTCAAATCAATACAGCATTTAAATTCACAACTAGGTGTTAATGTTTTTGGATTAATAAAAGCATTTATATTGGTTACTAAAAATAAAATAAAAGTATTTAATAAGACGAAGAGCTTTCGATTAGTAATACAAGGGTTAAAAAATCTCCCACCAAATTAACACACCACCAACGAAAAAATTCGGAAATAAATGCCAATTATTATTCCGGGAATGAAGTCTATATAAAAAAAAATATTGGTCTTGATTTCAATGTTTTAAATCAAATTTGAGATAATGAGTATTACGCAATTTCTTAAAACACGCTTACGATATAAGTTAATTTAACAATATATGAAGAGATCTCATTGGGTGTCGGTGCAAAAGTATGTCAGTCAAAGATACCTCCCTTTTACATAATCAAATTTAACAATTATTTCATAAAACAAAAATAAATGACAAAAATAAAATACACACCCACATTTGGAAGATATATATGAAGTATGATAGTATTTTACTGCAAATTCAAATGGTGTTCATAATGTATATTAATGGGATGGAAGATTCTAATAGCATCTTAATGAATTCGGTTTTTTTTTACTTCCACAAATAGTTCATCAAGGATAAGTGTATTTGTAAGCAGAAAACCATCACATCATAGCAATAAACGAGATTCGAACCGAAGACTACATCCTTTTGGATCTATTATTCATGTTAGTATAGGAAAGTCCCACATTGGCTAGAAAATAACACAAACGAGTGTTTATAAGCATACGAAACATTGGTTAGTGTGTCGAGTTGGGTAGCTCCAACTTGTGACCCAAGCGGGGGCAACAAGGTGATGGAACATAGCTTTGGCTTGTCTGGTTGGGTTGGTGGCTGCACTGTGCAAGCCTGCCCGCTCCAAGTTGAGAGTTGAGTCACGGGACTTGGGCGAAGGCTCGGGTCTCTTGGCTCCTAGACTGGAGGGTATAGCGTGAGGCTGGACTCACAGAGCAGCGAAAACCTTCGGCTCCTAACAGTGGAGGGATCACAGGCTGCCGCACCACTTGCCCACAAAGCTTGTCGAGCCAAGCTCGTCGGACCATCATTTTTTAAACTCGTGTTTGTGTGGAGGTGTCATGCCATTGATCACTACATGAAAGAAATAATTTTCAACCATCCACTAAGAGTGTTGAGCAATTTCAGTTTTTCTTTCACCAATTTTCCTAACCGAAATGAAAGGAGAAAGATAAGGAATTATGCAATTATAATGATAATTACCACATCAAGCAACTAACTGTGTTGCTGTTGACATAAACGCTTTTCTTCAAACGCGAATCAAAGCCGTTGTGACAACATATGCAATAAAAGGAGTAATTACCTCGTTCCAAATAGAATCGACGGAAACTAAAGAAAATTTAGTTAGTGAATGAACAACATTACCAACGCTTCTCACATGAGCAACTGAAAACGAAAACAAACACAACTAAAGCTTTTACGGTCATTAATCACCAAACCAAAGTAAAAATCATCATTAATACACGACTTCAAGAAGTTGGCCACATTAAGAGAGAATCGCCATGCACAATAATATTGCAAAAACCCATATCGTGCGGAAATGGAATTGTTAGGCCAATCAAAATCTAAGAGCTTTATCAACATTAACATCGGGAAGCGCATCAGAGTCCCAAGCAGCGGCTGCTAAGAGCATACCTTTCGAGTATCTAACAATAGCTCTTACACCCCACTTGTTATCAACTGGTCTAGACGCATCGATGCTTAATTTGAAAAAAAGATATGGGATGATTACTCCAAACAACGGAAAAGATAGTGAAATAGTTGGCTCCACGACAACGTTATTCGTAAGACATTTATGATCTACAACGATATTCCAAGCCTTTGGGATAATGTTCGCCGCTTAAAAAAAATTTAACAGTGGAGGGATCACAGGCTGCCGCACCACTTGCCCACAAATCTTGTCGAGCCAAGCTCGTCGGACCATCATTTTTTCAACCATCCACTAAGAGTGTTGAGCAATTTCAGTTTTTCTTTCACCAATTTTCCTAACCGAAATGAAAGGAGAAAGATAACGAATTATGCAATTATAATGATAATTACCACATCAAGCAACTAACTGTGTTGCTGTTGACATAAACGCTTTTCTTCAAACGCGAATCAAAGCCGTTGTGACAACATATGCAATAAAAGGAGTAATTACCTCGTTCCAAATAGAATCGACGGAAACTAAAGAAAATTTAGTTAGTGAATGAACAACATTACCAACGCTTCTCACATGAGCAACTGAAAACGAAAACAAACACAACTAAAGCTTTTACGGTCATTAATCACCAAACCAAAGTAAAAATCATCATTAATACACGACTTCAAGAAGTTGGCCACATTAAGAGAGAATCGCCATGCACAATAATATTGCAAAAACCCATATCGTGCGGAAATGGAATTGTTAGGCCAATCAAAATCTAAGAGCTTTATCAACATTAACATCAGGAAGCGCATCAGAGTCCCAAGCAGCGGCTGCTAAGAGCATACCTTTCGAGTATCTAACAATAGCTCTTACACCCCACTTGTTATCAACTGGTCTCGACGCATCGATGCTTAATCCATATTTCTCCTCTTCCTTCTACAATTTCTTTAATACCTCCAAAATCTGTTTGATAATATTTATTTATAATAAATTTATAAATTATAAAATTATTTTACAATTATTTATTATAAATTTAAAATTTATAAATTATTTTACAATTTGATAATAATTTATAATTTATATTATTATCAAATTATTTTATAAGTTATTTTACAATAATTTTCTAAACTATTTTAAAATATTATTAGTCATTTTTACCAATAATATTAATTTATATTATTAGTCATTAAATTCAATGGAAAAAAACCACCTAATCACTCATAAATATCGACATAAATATCCTCCTTTCATGAGCAATTATATTATTCCACTTATGGTGAGCAATGATTTTATACGTTAAAAATTCAATTACTCATTAATGCCAATCCATTTATAATTTCTTTCAATTTTTGTCAATCCATTTTTAAGTAATATTTTATACAATAAAAATATATATTCCATTTGACAAAATATACACAAATTTATAAAAAATAATCATAAAATAAGAATATATGAAAAAATATTAAAAGTTACTTCCAATTATTAAAATACACAAAAGTTTACTATATATACGTGTTTTGAAAAAATATGTTAACACTAAATTTTTATCAATTAAATTATATATTTATAATCGAATGCTATTTTTTATTTTAATTTGCCTTATTATAATGATAATTTGAATGTTAAAAAATAAATCTATTATCTATTATATATATTTAAAACATACCCGTGAATGCCACATCACCCGCGAATGTCACCTGATTCTATTTCATCCACCTATACATATATTTCCTATATCAGCCAAAAAGCTGATGTGGACCTCTCCCCCTTTCTCCTCTCTCAATCATGTTCTCAATCCCGAATCTCCTTCAATCATCCTCCTTCACCAACTTCTTTAATCTCTTTAATCTATATTTTTCCTTTTCCTTCCACAATTTCTTTAATACCTCCAAAATCTATTTCATAATATTATTTTATAATAAATTTATAAATTATAAAATTATTTTACAATTATTTATAATTTATAAATCATTTTACAATTTGATAATAATTTATAATTTATATTATTATTAAATTATTTTATAAGTTATTTTATAATAAATTTATAAATTATTTTAAAATATTATTAGTCATTTTTACCAATGGTAATAATTTATATTATTAGTCATTAAATTCAATGGAGAAAAAAATCACCTAATCACTCATAAATATCGACATAAATATCCTCCTTTCATGGACAATTATATTATTCCACTTATGGTGAGTAATGATTTTATACATTAAAAATTCAATTAATCATTAATGTCAATCCATTTATAATTTTTTCCAATTTATGTCAATCCATTTTTTATTAACCTTTTATACAATAAAAATATATATTCTATTTGACAAAAAATAAAAACATTTATAAAAAAATAATTATAAAATAATAATATATGAAAAACTATTAAAAAAGTTACTTCCAATTATTAAAATACACAAATTTATTTAAAATTATAATATATAAATATATTAAAAAATATAATGAACAAAAGTTTACTATATATATGTGTTTTGAAAAAATATGTTAACACTAAATTGTTATCAATTAAATTATATATTTATAATTGAATACTATTTTTTATTTTAATTTTCCTTATTTTAATGATAATTTGAATGTTAAAAAATAAATCTATTATCTATTATATATATTTAAAACATACCCCTGAATACCACCTCACCCCCGAATGTCACCTCATTAAAAAGCTGATGTAGACATCTCCTCCTTTCTCCCCTCCCAATGAGGCTCTCAATCCCGAATCTCCTTCAATCCTCCTCCTTCACCAACTTCTTTAATCTCTTTAATCCATATTTCTCCTCTTCCTTTCACAATTTCTTTAATACCTCCAAAATCTATTTGATAATATTATTTTATAATAAATTTATAAATTATAAAATTATTTTACAATTATTTATAATTTATAAATCATTTTACAATTTGATAATAATTTATAATTTATATTATTATTAAATTATTTTATAAGTTATTTTATAATAAATCTATAAATTGTTTTAAAATATTATTAGTCATTTTTACCAATGGTAATAATTTATATTATTAGTCATGAAATTCAATGGAAAAAAATCACCTAAATACTCATAAATATCGACATAAATAACCTCCTTTCATGGACAATTATATTATTCCACGGTGAGTAATGATTTTATACGTTAAAAATTCAATTACTCATTAATGTCAATCCATTTATAATTGCAACGTTTTGTCAAATTTCAACAACAAAAATGGATTGACATAACAACAACCACTAACATAAAACTACTTTAAATTTCAACAACACTATAAACTATTTATATCTCACTATAAATCAAAAACATTTTGTGAAACACATAACAAACAACAACTTAAAAAACATAAACTCAATTGTAACACCAACAACCAATTGACATAACAACAAAATCAACATTCATCTCTAACTATCTATTGAAACTACAACAAAAACATAGACACAAAATAAAAAATACAAATTATAAACACTAAAATAAAATACAAAATACAAAATTTACTTTGACAATTAATAATTGATGAATCAAATAGTGAGCTGTAAGTGTAGATTTAAGGTAAGAAAATTATAGAGTTGGATTTAAGACAAATAGAGATTTAGAAAGTTTTAGATTTAAAAAATAGAGTGAATGGGGGTACATGCGTTGTGCCCTATATGTGGGTACCTATTTGATTCAAGAATCGTATATTTTGGAGTTTTGAGGGGTTTAGTAGGGGTATTTTGGGGTTTTATAATCATCGAAACACCTCGAGTTTTTCTCGCAATCAGCTTGCATCTTCCGACGATCCACCTCAGGTCATAAGAAAGCGAGTTTGATTAATGGACGATATGAATAAAAGAACCTTAAGACAACTTGTTGCACCTAATGTCACTTATAACTCATTGTGTATCACATATCCTGAAGTTATTATACCATTTGAAGTTAAATCTAGTTTAATACACCGACCTCTAAAGTTTAATGGTATTGCAGGTGAGGATACCCACAAACACTTGAAGGAGTTCCATGTTGTGTGTTCTACTATAAAGCCTCAAGGAGTCACAAAATACCATATCAACCTGAGAGCCTTCCCATTCTGACTTCAAGATTTTGCCAAGGACTAGTTATACTATCTTTAACCAATTTTTGTTACAAGTTGGAATGATTTGAAGAAGTTGTTTCTAGAAAACTATTCCATGCCTCAAGAGCTACTTCAATCAGAAAAGAAATATGTGGCATTAGGCAAATTGACAGGGAATCATTACATGAGTATTGGGAGAGATTCAAGAAATTAATATCTAGCTATCGTCATCACCATAATTCTAAACAATTGCTCGTTCAATATTTTTATGAAGGCTTGCTACCTATGGATAGAAGCATTTTGGATGTTGCTAGTGGGGGAGCACTTGTCGATAAGACCCCAGAAGTGGCAAAAGCTTTGATTGAGAACATGTCCATTAATTCTCAGCAGCTTACAACTAGAAACAATTCAACAATGTTGACAAGGGGAGTGAATGAAATTCAAGCTTCTTCCCAGAAGAATCTAGAAAGCATACTTGATTAGTTACGTCTTTAGTAAAAAAAAAATGGCAGTAGGTAAAGCCCAAATAGTGGTTTGTGGTATTTGCACTTCTCTAGAGCATCCTACAGATTCATGTCCTACATTGCCGAAGGTCCAATTGTTGATGATCCTCAAGCATATGCAGCAAATATATACATCATCAAGCAACCTATGATTTGTCATCTAATAGGTACAATCTTGGATGGAGAAACCATCCCAACCTGAGAGGGGGAAATTTATCTGCACAGTAGCAATCTAGGCAGCAAAACAGTCCACAACAGTAGAATAGTCTGCATCAGCAAAACATTCCACATCAGCAGCAAAACAATGAACCTTCATTGGAGGACCTTGTCAAACAAATGGTTTTCTAAAATCTCCAATTTCAACAAAGAACATATTCCACAATTTAGAATTTGGAGAAAAAGATTGGCCAGCTGGACACTTTAATTAATCAGATGCAGATTTAGAGATCAAACCAACTACCTGTCCAATCAGTAGTAAATCCAAATGCCCCTAACGTCTGTGCAATTACCTTAAGGTTTAGAAAAGCTGTTGAAATATCAAAGATACCTAAAATTGTTGATGTGAGCAAAATATACCACTTCCTTTCCTCAAAAGGCAGTGAAAACAAAGAAAATGGACGAGGCAGATAAGGACAAAGAGATCTTGGATACATTTAGGAAGGTGGAAGTGACCGTTCCTCTCCTTGAAGCAATTAAACATATTCTAAGATATGTCAAATTTCTAAAAGAGTTATGCACACACAAGAGAAGGTTAAAAGGTAATGAAAGAGTAAACATGGAGCACAATGTTTCAGCCGTTACTCACCCCATGCCCCAAAAATGCAAAGATCAATGAACTTTTTCCATCTCGTGTACCATAGGCTATAGTTAATTTGAAAATCCTATGTTAGATTTATGAGCTTCCATTAATGTTATGCCTACATCTATTTTTAACTTTCTTGCTCTTGGACCTTTACAAAGTACAAGACTTACCATTCAATTGGTGAACATCAGTAATGATCGCCCTGCTGGACTTGTGGAGGATGTACTTGTTCGAGTAAATGAATTTGATATTTCCTTCACATTTTTACATTCTGGACATGGAGGGAGAGAATAAGTCCAACAGAGCACATATCATCTTAGGCAAACCATTCTTGAAAACTACTAGAACAAAAATTGATGTACATTTTGGAACTCTATCCATGGAATTTTGTGATAGATTGTAAAATTTAGTATCTTTGATGCTATGAAACACCCCATGGAAGAGCATTCTATTTTTCAAATTGAATTGCTTGCTGATTTGGTTGATGACACTTACCCCATATGTTTGCTACTGATTTTCCTTCATTGTCTGGTTTTGATGATGTTTATACTTGTGAATTATGTACAGATACTCATGTGTGCTCTGTGTGTGTTGAGATCGAAGTTGCTTTGCAGGTTGATCATTGTGCTAATATTGATATTTCTACTAACATTATTGATTTTGCAGACTTAGCTTCGGTCACTTGTGTTGTACCCTCCATTGAGCAGCCACCGACTATAAAGCTTAAACCACTTCTTGAAAATTTGAAATATGCATATTTAGAAGGGAGTGACAAGTTACCTGTGATTATTTCAGCTAAACTTGAAGATAAACAAGAAGAGAAGTTGTTGCAGGTTTTGAGAAAACACAGGAAGGTGATTGGATGGACTTTGGCAGATATTCCTGGTATTAGCTCATCCATGTGTATGCATAAGATACTACTGGAGGATGGGGTGAAATCAGTCAGGCAACCCAAAGGCAACTTAATCCCTTAATTATGGATGTTGTAAAAAATGAAGTGACCAAGCTCTTACAAGCAAGCATCATATACCCAATCTCTAATAGTCTGTGGGTGAGTCCAATACAGTTAGTCCCTAAGAAAACTAGACTAACAGTGGTTAAAAATGAGAATAATTAACTTATCACCACATGAGTGCGGAACAGGTGGAGGGTATGCATCGATTATTGGAGACTAAACCAGACAACTAGAAATGATCATTTTCCTTTACCATTCATTGATCAACTGCTTGGACAGTTAGCTAGTAAGTCACATTATTGTTTTCTTAATGGTTTTTGAGGTTATTTTCAAATCCATATTGCACCAGAGGACCAAGAAAATACCACGTTCACTTGCCCTTTCGGCATATTTGCCTACAGGAGGATGTCTTTTGGCTTATGCAATGCTCTTGGCACTTTCCAACGCTGCATGATTAGTATTTTTGTTGATTTCATAGAAAATTGTATTGAAGTTTTCTTGGATAATTTTATTGTATATGGTTCCTCATTTGATGCATGCTTGAACAGTTTAGATAGAGTTTTGCATAGATGCATTGAAACTAACCTTGTGCTGAATTATGAAAAATATCATTTTATGGTTGAACAAGGCATAGTTTTGGGACATGTGATATCTAAGAAAGGGATGGAAGTGGATCCTACCAAGATTTATGTGATTTCTAATTTGCCTTACCCATCTTGTGTCTGCGTGATTCGTTCTTTTCTTGACCATGTAGGTTTTTACTGGCGCTTTATCAAAGACTTCAGCAAGATAGCTCTTCCACTGTCAAATTTGCTGCAAAAAGATACCATTTTCACCTTTGATGACAAATGCAACAAGGCATTTAATTGCTTAAAGGCAACATTGACCTCCACTCCCATCATTCAGCCACCCACATGGACCCTCCCTTTGAAATTGTGTGTGATGCATCTAATTATGAAGTGAGGGCAATCCTTGCACAAATGTTTGATAGGGCTGCCCATGTTATTTATTATGCTTCTAGAATTTTAGATTCTGCACAGGCTAATTATACTACCACTGAAAATGAACTTTTAACTATTGTTTTTGCATTGATAAATTAAGATCATTTTTCTAGGTTCCAAGGTAATTGTGTTTACTAACCATGAAACTTTGAAGTTCTTGCTGAAGAAACCAGAAGCAAAACCAAGATTGATCCGGTGGGTGTTGTTGCTCCAAGAATTTGATTTAGAAATTGAAGATAAGAGTGGAGTTGAAAATCTGGTGGCAGATCATTTGAGCAGAATAGAATTGGATTAGGACCCCACCCTCATTCAGGATGACTTCCCAAATAAGCAATTGTTACAGTTGTGTGAGGTAACTCTTTGGTTTGCTGATTTAATTAATTATCTAGTTGTTGGAGTTCTTCCTGCAGATGCGCCTATAACACAAATACACAAACTTAAAAGTGATGCCAAATATTATGTGTGGGATGGTCGATATCTGTGGAAATTTTGTAGTGACCAGGTGATCAGGCGATGTGTCCCCCACCATGATGCTCAATCCATTCTTCATTTTTGCCATGCCTCTCAAGCAGGGGGACATTTTGGTCCTCAACAGACAGCAAGAAAAGTCTTAGACTCGGGTTTCTTTTGGCCCACTTTGTTTAAGGATGCTTTTGAGACTTACCGAACTTGTGAACAGTGCCAAATAGTAGGAACAACAATCACTCGCATGAGTGAGATGCCTCAACAACCTATGCTTTTCTGTGAAGTATTTGATGTGTGGGGCATTGACTTTATGAGCCATTTTCCTGTATCTTTCGGTTTTTTCTACATTTTACTTGTTGTTGATTATGTTTCGAAGAAGGTGGAAGCAATACCCACTAGGACTGATGATTCTAAAGTTGTTGCAGGTATTGTCATATCAAATATTTTTTGCAAGTTTGGAATACCCCGAACCATCATAAGTGATCAAGACACTCATTTTTGCAACCTCACCATTGACGATTTGCTTCGAAAGTACGGGGTTGTGTATATAATTTCTACACCTTATCATCCCCAGACTAATGGGCAAGCTGAAGCCTCAAGCAGGGAAATCAAACAGATTTTAAAAAAGATGGTACAACCAAACAAGAAAGACTTGAGCCACCGGCTTGAAGAAGCTCTTTAGGCTCATAGAACAACCTATAAAACACCAATAGGGATGTCCCCTTATCGACTTGTGTTTGGTAAGGCATGCCACCTCCCAGTGGAAATAGAGCACCATGCTTATTGGGCAGTCAAGAGTTGTAACCTTGAGATGGAGAAAGCATGTTTGGAGAGAAAGCTTCAATTGCAACAACTTGAAGAGCTTAGACTTGAAGCTTATGAGAACTCTCAGATCTATAAGGAGAAAACTAAGTACTTTCATGATAAGATGGTTTCTAGGAAAGAATTTTTCATTGGCCAAAAAGTTTTATTGTTCAACTCCCGTCTAAAAATTATGGATGGGAAACTTATATCAAAGTGGATTGACCTTTTTGTTGTTACTAACATTTTTCCTCATGGTGCAGTGGAAATAAAAAGTGAAAACACTGACAAAGTGTTCAAAGTAAATGGACAACGCCTCAAACTATTCCATGAGAGCTTTGTGCTTGAAGATGCTACTATAGAAGAACTCTCCTTGGAAAAGCCCACCTACACTAAAGTTTGAACAGGGAGCTCCCTTTCCTTACTCTTTTTTTATGCATTTTACTTTCATTGAAGACAATATGTAATTTAAGTGTGGGGATATTATTTAAGATTTTATTTGTTATAGGATTTAAAAAAAATAAAACAAAATAATTAATAAATAAATAATAATAAAAAAATTAATAAATAAACAAAAATGTGCATTGCACTGCATTGCATGCTTTTTCATCAGATTTTGTGGGTGCAAATTTTTTGAGTTATATTGTATTGAGTTTTTTGGCATGATTGGATAGTATCTTTACATTCTTGGTACAATAAGTTGGATTAGAACGTTAAATTGTGTATCATTTGTGATAGACCATTAACATTGATGAGATTTGGAGTCTTATTATGGACAGAATACATTTTTCAATTTTTTTTCTTGTGTGTGATTTCACTTATGATTGCTAGTTACGCCAGAACTTGATCTGACTCTTCTCTACATGCATATATATAAATGATCTAGGCATTTGTTTCTTGTTAAGCTACCAACCAAATAAACTTACCCTTCAATTATCCATTCGTTTAAGTCCCTTTGAGTCTAATTATCCCATTCTTTGTTATATAGCTCATTACAAGTCTAAAAGTGAAAAACAACGAATTGACTCAATCTTGGAGGATAAAGGAGTCCTTCTTTAAATAAGTGTGGGGGGTGCTCAACTTGTTTGTTGGTTAGATTTGAGGTACATTTTAAAAATTAAAATAAAAGAAAAATAAAAGGGGATAAAAAAAAAGATAAGATAAATAGAAAAATATATTAATAAATAAATGAGGAAAATGGTTGTGATGTGAACAAAGAGTTGTGGTGAAAAAGAGAGTGTGAGAATAAATTTAATGATATTTTGTTATTTTTCTCTCTTGACCATTACTCTTTTATCCTCTTTGATTTTTAGCCTTAGTATCTTTAGGATTGTCTCATCCTTACCTTCACTCCGTTAGAACCTTAATAAAGAACTTTTGATCATTATGTGCATGTGTTTTAAATATAAATGTTAGAGACTTGTCAAGCATATGGTAGTGTTAGCTTTCATGATGTGCTTTGAATGTAAACAGTAGCACAAACACTTGAGTGGTTGAGAGAATTTTATATCTTGGGAGGACTCTATCACTTATGATGCATTCTTTAGTTAACTTGTCCTCTTGTTTGCCTTGTTTGTAATAAAAAGCTATTCATGATTCCCTTAAGCTAGAAATATTTTGTTTCTCTCTCACCACTTTGCATTCATGAGAATATTTGGAATCACATGCATTACTTTGTTCGGAGTGCAAAAGCTTAAGTGTGGGGGAATTTGATCAAACCATTTAGGCACATGTTTCTAGCTTTTTATTGTGGCATTTTAAAAGCTCTTTATAGCTTAGATTAATTTTTTTTATCTTGTTTCTAAACTTCGAGTAGAAATTGAATTTTAATTTTATTATTTGCATATGGACCCATGCTCACTCTGTAGGCCATAACTTGAGCTCTGAATATCATATTGACTCATGCGAGCAAGCGTTGAAAAGCTAAAAATCACACCCACCAATTTTGTGTTGTAATAAAAAATCAATACTGAACTTTACTGGGCCTAAATTGTAGATTTCGTTATCTGGGCTTTTGTACTAATTTTAAGTAGTGAACCACTTGTTTTACAAGCCTAAAAACCGAGTACAATATATTTAGTGTTTTCTTCTATTTGAAACATGTTGTTTTCGGATTTGAGAAAGGGATAGAAAAATAGATTTCTTTATTTATTTTATGAAAGGCTAAATTTCTTAGATTGGTCCGTTGTTTCGGAGTTTCATCAACACCTTGAGATTCAGGTTATAATGATAATTTCACGTTATGATTCTATTTTTCTTTATTCGATTTTATTGTTATTCTGATTGCTTAATTCGAATTTCAATAGGATTGATTAGATTTATTTGAAAGAATTCGGTTTTGGTTTCTATACTAATTGAATTATAATTTTGCGACGCTTGATCATTAATTGTAATACATCGATAATTGTGATGCTTAATTCAGTCAAAGAAACTAAATTCACGTAGGGTTGATTACGCTTGTTTGATCAATTTTATAGTCAAATAGGAATAGAATCACGAATCATAAATTAAACTCATTGATAGAATATGTGATAGGTCACAAACTTGAATCAGTGGATAAATTGTTTTGCTAATTTGTTCAAACAAAAATCTAAAAAAAAAAACCTTTCTAATTTCAACTTTCAATTTGGATAATATTATTATATCCGAAGTCCTTGTGAAACGACTTGAGTTATTACCTTTATCTACATTTATTACTTGTATTTGACCCATGTACGACAGCGGATCAAACGAATTCAAGGTATCTTATTTGCTAAATGAAATATAAGGTGTTGAAAATGCCAATGAGGTTGCAACTAGGCCCGGCTTGAGGAAGAGACACAAGGTAAATCCATCTACTGAGCTTACTCACTCTCCTATTGTTTTTGGTAGTGGTAGTGGTAATGAAACAATTGAGTTTGAAACTACTACAACACCATATGAACCCCTCACTAAACACCAAACTCTTATTCTTATCCTCTATGCACCCTTAACAAAATTCACCCCTTAAACCTTCACTGCTTGCTTTAGCTTTGATTCAAATACAAACACCACAGATGGAATGTTTAAGGCAACCTTTGCTAAAAGTCTTGCAGCACTTAGTTATGGATGAAACCCATATCCTCTTAATACTAAATTTCCCACCTCAACACCATCACCTTCCCACACTAACCCTCCATAAAAACCTATCCAAACAACCAATCAAACCTCACCCACCCCTTCCATACATGTTCCTGACCCTCCCTCGCTTATGCTTTTGGAACCTATTCACACAACGATTAAGATAACAACTCATGTTGTAATTGACTTAGTCTCTAGAACGCCCTCAAATGACTCACATGCTTCGAACTCCACCCAACCTCAATCTGAACCTAATACTTCCATACCCCCTAGACATATCCCCTTGTATTCCCTCCCTTATGGCTTCCCAAGCCTTGAATCATTCATTACCTTTTTCACTGTTAAAATGAACAAGATTATGAATATGAATACTCATAGTTTGGATTCTAATGAAGTCTCAAATTAGTGGGATAATGTTCTTTCTTTTGTCATAACCTAGATTAGGGAAAACATGGAGCAATGAAGGCATCTGGCTGCTCAGAACTCGAATGCTTTTAGATATACTGCAAAGATCCTCTGCCTTTGGATCTTGCATTTTTTGAAAGCTCATGGAGACCAGACAAGAAAGCAATTGACTGCTACATCATAAGGTCCATCAAGTGAAGATAATTTTCCCTCTTGCTTTGCTCATTTGGAACCACTAATTGGTGCAACCTTGGCCTAATTGAAGCTTCTTGTGATCATCCCACAAGTTGAGATACCTCAACTGGACGTGTTGTTGTTTTTGCTTTAGGATCTGTTGAGTCTTCCTCTGAAGGCCTTTCTACACCTGATTTTGATTCATCTCAGTTTGTAAAGAAGAAATGCTTTGATCGACTGGAAGCAAAAACTGAGGTGTTCATGGAATAGACAACCAAGAATCATGAGTCCATTCAGAATACTTTAGGATTGATCTTAACTAGATTGACAAATCCTAACCTTTAGTTTACCTTTGATTTTATTTCCTTTTGTGTATTGGTTTTCACTATTATGTATTATTCACTCTTTAATGTAAATGTTGTGTTGTTTTTTAAGTTATAACTCTTATATCTTTTTGGGTGTGTTTTACATCTCTAATCAATTCTTTTTTTCTGATGAGAAAATGGGGAGTATATGGGTTTTGACATTTTTCGAGAACAATTTCTTATCTTTTAGGAAACCCTCAATGATAGAATATTGTACTCCACTCTTTTTGGAAAATGTGCTCATATTAAGGGGGAGCTTTATTGCTTTACTTTGAACAACTTTGCACTTATCATTTCATTAGAAACAAAATTTATTCACAAAAATAAATGTTTATCATAATAAAAAAAAAAGGGTGAATGCTAGAACCAATGTGGGTTGAAGAGCAATGACCCTAAATTATTTTGATGATAACAAAAATTATTTTTGTGGGAAAATTTTATAACACTAATATTTTAATTAAGTGGGTAGTTCCCTTGTCATGAACCTTAAATACCTTACGTTGCATCCTCAGATGATTGAGAAGATAAACGAGAAAAACAAGGCAATGCTCTGAAAAATCTAGTATGTTGTGACTAACTTTGAGAAACGCAGTCTCTACGCACCTCTATTGAATCTTTTAATACAAGCTCACTCTAATGATTCTACGTCTAATAACATTGGTATACAAATTGACCTCCTGGACAACACTCTAAAGTCAATATTCTAATAAATCAACATTTGGATATCATCTGCTCATCATAGTAGACTTATCTTCTAATTGAAGAAGCGCATCACATCATTTGTTAGTGTCATCCTATTGTCTTTCTGTCATTTCTATCAAGATATGCTGAATAAACTATGAAGAATGATTTGGACAAGTTTTTAATGCTAATTCAAGATCTTTGAAAATTTGATGCGAACTATTATTTAACACGCTAATTTCATGCAATCACAACAACGATCAGAAACTCTAATGGACTCAAAGCTTCTCTATAAAAGCATTTGTGGTCGTCACTAAGAAATGTAAGCAAGAAAAAGAAAACAACAAGAGAGAAACCTATTGACGTCACAAATACAAATTCGTGAAAACTCTTCTATTAGCTCTAAGTATTGAGAAACTTAAAACACATTTTAAGAGCAATGTTTGTAAACATTATTGTGTGAGATTAAAAACTTGAACACAATCAGTTTGACTAGTAGGTTGAGAAAACTTGAACACAATCAGTTTGACTAGAAAGTGCTTAGTGGACGTGTGTTACTATTGGTGATTAGTGAATTAAATCATTAAGTGTAAAGGGATTGGACGTAGCTACAATGTTGATGGAGAAAAATGATAAATTGGCTTGTGTTACTCTTCTTATCTCTTTGCGTATCATTTTATTCTTGCTTTTAACATTACCAATTTATCATTTCTTTTAAATAAATTTTATTTTTGGATACAAAACATAATTCAAGTATCTTACCCCTTCCATTTATAAAAGTTCATCCCATCAAGATATAGAAACAGAATAGGAGGTTGGGTCCTAAAATCATGCTTCTCTCAAATTCTAGAATCAAAACATAATTAACATCTATGAAAAATATGTCAAACATAGGGAGTTATTTGTTGAGAAAGGCTTCTTAATCAAAGGAGTTTCCCCTTATGGTATGCTTGAAGAGCTTGATGCAACTGTTGACAAGCTCAACCAGAAGGTGTTGGTAGGACACAACATGACCTTTTGTGAAAACTTTGTGAAATAGTTTTATTCCACAATTTTGCTTGCTACTCAGAGCATTATTATGGTTAGGAACGTCAAGGTCTCCTTTTTTGCTCATTTCATCAACTTTTACTTAAGGTTGATTAAGGATTCAAGACTCCTAAGCCCAAGGATGACTTATTTCAAGCTGGTGAAAAAGATAACAAAAATGGAGCTTAATGAGATGCTGAAGTCCTTTATTATTAAGGGCACAAAATGAATTTTTGAGAAGGGGTGAACTCTTATAAGTGCTCAAGGAGACCTCTATCATATCATTCGTACCTCCATCATGCTCCCAACTCATGTGGAGATTGTGAATAAAGAAAGGTTGGTGTTGTTGCATTGCTTCATGCCCAACAAAGAAGATTATTGTTGGACTCTTGATCCAATAGGAGATTTAGAAGCATGCTTTTGTAAAAAGGGGACATCTATTTTTCCCTTGTATAATCGCAAATTTATGTCAAAAGAATAGCTTGTTACCTTTGTTGGACAACACAATCTTACTGAATAAAGGAATGGTTGGTGACTTGCCAACAAAAAGATTTCCTCAAAGTAGTGTTGCTTTTGAAAAAGAACATATGCAACCTAATGTTGCAGCAGCTGTGCAACCTAATCAAACTATCCCTCAAGGAGATTTCATCACTAAAGAACAACATAAATTAATTATACCTAACTACAATAACAACTATAACAACATAAACTACTGTAGACTACAACAAGAACATAAACTAATTATATTTCACTACAAATTCATTACAAATCAAAAACATTTTGTCAAACACTTACATATAACAATTTATTCAACATTTTGTCAAATTTCAACAACAACAATGAATTGACATAACAACAACCACTAACATAAAACTACTTTAAATTACAACACTATAAACTATTTATATATCACTATAAATCAAAAACATTTTGTGAAACATATGACATACAACAACTTAAAAAGCATAAAATCAATTGTAACACCAACAACCAATTGACATAACAACAAAATCAACATTCATCTTTAACTATCTAATGAAACTACAACAAAAACATAAACACTAAATCAAAAATACATAAATATAAACACTAAAATAAAAAATATAAAAATAAAAAATTTACTTTCACAAAGTTGATGATTCAAGTGAGGTTTAAGTGTAGATTTAAGGTAAAAAAATTATAGAGTTGAATTTAAGAGAAATAGAGATTTATAAAATTTTAGATTTAAAAAATAGAGTGAATGGGGAAAGAGGAGTTGTGCCCTATATGTGGGTCTCTATCTGACTCAAAGAATAGTATATTTTGGAGTTTTGAGGGATTTAGTAGGGGTATTTTGGGGTTTTATAATCCCCGAAACACCTCGAGTTTTTCTCGCAATCAATTTGCATCGCCCGAAGATCCACCTCAGGTCAGAAGAAAGCGAGTTTGATTAATGTATTTAGTGTTCCATTCATATCAATTTATTCTTCTATCAAATTATATATATGTTTTTTCCATTTATATGACATACTCCAATTTTAGTATCTATTATGTGTGTATAGTTTAGGTCCCGACATTTGGAATCTCTTGCTCTGAGTAGTGTAATTTCTGAATGAATCTTAGTAAATGATTTTTTTATATATCTTCTTCTAATCAGAATTTTATGCTTGATTATTTTTTGTCATTCACTTTGAGGGTTTTGTTTGGATTTACAATCTGTTCGGATTGGGTTACTTTACCTTCTCTATTACAATAAACATTTGTTAGACTATTCAAGAAAACAACTTATGACATGCTATCAAGCACACCCAGACACCAAACACACGATACTGATACTAATACGTCGACACAGATAATAATTTGAGAGAATGAATTAATTGAAGGTAGTCAATTTCTCGGTGTCAGACACCGGGACAAACATTAAAACATTCGATAAAAAATGTCGGTGCTACAGAGATGACATGTCTGCTTAGTTCCACAGACTCTAGAATAACTTATGAAAATAGTTTATATGAAAACAATTTGGCTATTTTACCTTTTGATTTAAAATTGATTATACATAAACACTTATATGATTAGTGCTTAAGCTGTTCATCCAAACAGGGACAAAGGCTATGTTAAGCAGTTTACATAGCCATTGAGCAATGGTTGTGGTTATGTTGCGACCGTGGTGGTGGCTGGTGGTTTTGGGCTATTATGATGGACTAATTTATAGAAACAAAATGATTTGGTATATTTCAAATTACTGTATGTAGAGTACAAAAGGAAACTTATTAGATAGAGATAACAAATAGATTAAAACATCCAATTCTTAACAAACAGAGATGATTTTGAAAATAAATAAACTGATAATTGAAACTAAGTTAATACACCTACACATCTCTGCAAAATGGAGGCAGATCGAATGACATGAATGTTAGTTTTGAGCTAGTTATGGTGCAAGGAAGAAAGTGGTTTAGTCGGGATGTTTGCTATTTGGCGACTTGTTGGCACATGAGAAACATCAAGTTACTTGACGGCCCTTAAATCACGCACAAAATGATAATCTATGGTGTAGTGTTTGATAGTGCATATATAAGTTGCACCTATGCTGTCTGAGTAGATCATAGGTGCATCAATTTGAACACCAAGTTCTAAGTAGCTGTTGGCGTGATTGTAGCTATTGTTTTGTATTTAACCTCTGTTGAAGATCTAGCAACTGTTGGTTGCTTTTTAGTTTTCTAAACGATCATGAAAATGATGTTTCTGTCTTGAGTGTCTCCTCCCCAATCAGCATCCCAGAATGCTGTAAGTTTTGTATTCTCTGACTTGGTGAGTTGAAGTCCATGTGACACAGTTGATTTGAGACACCACAGAATAGGCTTCAATGCTTGCTTATGGACTGAAGTTGGAGATTGTATATGCTGAAATAGTTTGTTAACAGGAAATGCAATCCGAGCAAGCGAGTGTTTTAGCCCATATAATGTTTTTTCAGCTTGAAAATATATTGTGGAAGTGATTTATGGATGAAACCAGCTGGCTGAGACACATACACATCCTCCCGATTAACTTCAAATCAACTAGGCATCTAAGTTTACAGCTAGATAATGATATAGCAAAATAAAAATATTCATTCAAATGAAGTTGTTTTGATTATTATTACAAGGGTTGAAGAAAAGCTCCCACCAATTTTAAACACCAGAAATGGAAAAATAATAGGAAAGCAGTGTGAATATGACGTCCAAAATAAATGGAGTCCATACATAGATCGTTAATACAAAGTTTTGAATGAAAGCTTCCACAACCAAATCATACAACACCAAAAATAACACAGAATAAAAGCCAAAGTCACTCGGTGAATTGAATCCACATTTTCCTTGACAATTGCAGGATGAG
>NC_021164.2:4425691-4453503 GCF_000331145.2 Cicer arietinum | reverse complement strand
AAGAACAAAATACATCATCTTTGAGCTGTAACTTGGAGAATCCAAATTTCTGTCCACTTTGACAAAGGAAACAATCGAGTCAGGTAGCTCATACAGTTTCCTTGTTAATTAAGCAAGTTCAATGATGCATGCATGATTGTAAAATTCAATGCTAGTTCGAGAATGCTTTAGACAGTAGCATGCATTGTTTTTTAAAGGACATTAGCATGAGTTATTTTGATACCCTTGAGATAAAATAGGCAATTATGAAAATGAATTAAATATTTGAATTTTTATGCAAAATGTTACTACAAAAATTTATTGAACTTTCTATGTCTTTGAAATTATTAAACCATCCCTATTACTTCTACTCCTCTTCCTTCAAAAAAGCCAATTGTCATCGTGAATTGTTATTGGACAAACATCAGGTTCTCTATCATTACCAGTTTCCATCGCCCGATGAGCCCGCTCAGGCCAAAAACAGGTGAGCTTGATTGATGAATTTGGGGTTCCATTCATTTCAATTTATCCTCTAATCAAATTATATATACATATTTCTTTTTTGCGTTTACTATGTGTTTGTCGTGTAATTTAGGTTGAAACATTTAGAGTCTCGGCTTTGTGTAGTATAAATTCTGGAATAGTATCAAGGACATATTTCCTTTAAAACAATCTTTCTTTCTATGATCTACAATTAGACCTTAAAATAGTGAGTGATATGTATTTGTTTTCTTTTGTCATTCTCTTTGAGATTTCTTTGAATATACAAAGGTTTCCGTTTCATGGGTTTTAATCTAGGGCATGGAGGTGGGTATCATGTTTGATGGCTGTTGGAGGTGGTTTTGTTTAGGGGTAATAGAAGATTAGATTTTTGTGGATGAGAGAGCCCAGATCCTTTGCCTGTCCAGCCAAATCTTGGTTGTTAATGCCCAAAGTTTGGATGGACCAGTTAGATAGGTGCAGAGAATATGGGTTCATCTGTGCCAGTCTGGATCCTCTGCTGTTCTCTAGTCCATTCAGCCAAATTTTGGCTGTTGGATTTGGGTAGAGGATCCGGTTCATAGTATATAGTAATTTAAAAAGTAAAGAATATGCCCTTTTTATTAAACATTCAGTTTGTGGCCTATTGGATTTGGATCTGTTCATCCCCTCTATAAAACCTTGATTTTCTCTAAGATCTCTTTTGATCCCCGAGCTCCATATCAAGGTCTAAATTTATCAATGAACTTTATTCTTCATGTTCACAGATGATTGAAGCATGAAATGTTAAGAAATTAAAAAAAAAATCATTTTTGATTTTCACACACTTCTTTCTCTTACATTTTATCTATATTCCTTCTTCCTTTCTGTCAATAAAAAGAGATAGGAAGACAAGAAAGTGAGAGATGTGATGAGTGATGTAACATGAAAAAGATAGAGAGAGAAAGGAAAAGGTGTATAATAAGATATACAAGAGAAATAATAGTGAAAAAGTCAGGAACTGTAAAGATAAACAAAAGAACCATTGTGTGATCAGAGGAAATGTACCTTATTATTTTGAAGCTTGCTAGACACCACAGCATTCTGAATTTGTTCATGTCTCATTGGAAGATGAGTTAATTGTGCGAATCTCATAATCATAAAATTTTGGTCCAAGCCAGCGATGAATGAACACGAGAGGAACATGCTTGATAATCCAGTGGTTGTGTCCTTCATCTGGATCAATGCTCTTAACAAATTCGTCTGGCATATCAACTAAGTCAATGACTTTGAGCTTATCCAAGAGTTTGATGCCAGAGGGTACCTCCTTCAGTTGAGGGATCTTTTCCATTTTAAAATATTCAAGAGAGAGCAAAGCTCCTTTCTCTATAAGGATAGAATTTACTCTATTCAAGTGACTGAGAATCAGTTCTCTCAATTTTTGAAATCCTCCATTTTGAAAATGCAAATTTTCACCATCATAGGCATTGTCCCACAAAGAGAGCTTCAGCAGATTTGGCAAGTTTTTCAGTGATTGCATTGGATCATGTTTCAGCTTGGATAAACCCAACCTTATCTTAACAAGACACTCAAGTTTTGGAATCCAATCAGGCAACTTCTCTAGTCTAGCTTTCAAATGAAGCCGCCGAATTTTTGGTGGAGACGACACGAAGTTCAAATCAATAATTTCATCTTCTACTATTGCAGTGATATTAAGTGATTCAAGGTGTTGCATCTCTACTACTGCAGCACATAAGGCATTCCCATGTTCTCTTTTTACATGCCTTAAACCGAGCTTCCTTAACTGCCTTAACATTTTCATCTCTTCAATGAGATCTACTCCCCCATGATCTACCTCCACATAACAAATATTTTGTAGGGAAGTCAAGTTCTTAATACCTTTTTCCATCAGCACACCAGTTGTAAAGCCCAAAATAGAATATTTTTCTTCATAGTTACGGTTGAAAGCAAGAAGATGCCGTAACTTTGTCAGCTTGTTTATTTCTCTTGGTATCTCATGCACAAGTGTTTCTCTTAAATCCAATGTCTCTAAGTTCTGTAGCTCACCTACAGATTTAGGAAGAGCCTTTACTTTTGTATTGCTTAGGTTTATGTACCTTAAGTGATCAAGATTCCCCAAATTATTAGGAATATGATTCAACGATGTACCTTGCATCTCAAGTACCTTCAAAATCCTAGACTTTGCACACAATTTAGCCATGAAAGAATCTGACAATCCACCTTTTTCGAAAACATGAATAGCACGAAAATATGAATTGTTCTTGCTCTTCAACACATTGTTGGAACTAGTGGCTGTAGATAGACGTCTAGTTATTCCAGTGACAACTGATTCATCATCTTCATGCACAAAATGACAGAAACTTAAATGCTTCATTTTTCTAATGATAACTACCCGCAATAAATCATGGACATGACATGTTTTTACTCTCCCCTCAAAACCAAGCTTTGAGACCTGGACTAGACTTCTGTAAATCAATTCAGACAAGTACTCCTCTGCAATTTGCTCCAAAGTTCTTCTCCCATCAGATTTAACAAACCCTTCAGCTATCCATTGTCGAGTTAATCTCTTATGATTAATAGAGTAGTCCTCTGGATATATGCCAAAATATAAAATGCACGGCTTCAAGTAGTATGGCAGGTCATCATAACTAAGAGATAAAATCTTTGTTATACTTGTTAAATGAGCATTACGTCCCAACTCCAGGCTCATATTTTGATTCACCTTTTGCCATTCAAACAATGTTTTAGATTTTGTTGAAAGCAGACCACCAATGGCTACAATTGCCAAAGGTAACTGCTTACATTTTTGAACAATTTCTGTTGACACAGCCTCAAGCTCTGGTGGACAATGTCCATCAAGCTCAAATCTGAATGCTTTCTTGCAGAAGAGTTTCCATGCTTTGTTTGGACTCAAAAGTTGCAGGTTGTGAACATGAACTAGAAAGGATTTCTTGAAAAATTCTGCAACATGCATCATTCTAGTGGTGATTATGATCCTACTACCTTCGTCGTTATTAGGCATGGCAAGTTCAACCTGGTCGGAAAAATCTTCTTTCCATACATCATCAAAGAATATCAAATACCTCTTATGTTGCAGGTATTTCCTCACTTCTGTAATTAGTGACTTGTCATCCAATTTTTGTAACATCTGCAGAAGAGGATCTTCAATTTCCCGACAAAATTGCTCCATCATGTTTATCAGTAACCCCCTCACCGTGTATGATTGAGAAACTGTTATGCAAGCACGACAATCAAAGTGTGCTGTTACCTTTGGACTGTCGAAAACTAGCTTTGCAAGAGTGGTTTTTCCTAGACCCCCCATTCCTACCACTGAAATCACTGTGCGCTCAGCTGCACCCTCCAATAACCAACCAAACAGTTCTTCTCTTGGGCCTTCAAATCCTACTATTTTTGTTTCTTCAATGAAAAGGGAAGACATTCGAGGATCGCACCATCTTCCATTTTCTGTTTCTCTGGTGCTGTTGCTGCTTGATGGTCCTGGTTCATGGGAAATTTGAAAGTTATACCTCTCACTTCTTTTTCTGATTCCACGAATTGACAACTTAATGTCCTTTATCTCAGATGCTATCCGATGACGGGGAATCAAAGTTTTGATTGAGCTTGCAAACTTGTAGACTAAAGCTCCACATCCAGGAGGATTGACTCCATGCATCAGCAAAAGGTATTCATCAATGACATCTTCAATGCGAAATGATGCTACTCTCATATGCTTCACCCAAGTTCTTATTCCATCATTGTTCTCTGCTTCATCTGCAGCCCTTCTGTCCGCATCTTTGAGGAAGACTTGAATGATTTCTAGTTCATCTTTGATGTCTAAAAAATCCCTGTGTACACCACTCAGCAGATTTGTTTCTTCTTTTAGGAATTGGAACACTTCCCCCAGAGCAAACAATACGGCTGTTTCTGCCATTTCACTATTCTCTCATATTGCTAGCTGCTACCTTAAAATTATGCTATTCAGATAATCAGTATAACATTCTAATACGGTGTTCTGCCTTTTTTTTGTTTTTCCTTTCGGTACACTCGCTCTTAACAGTGCCAAGGAAAATTAAGCTTCAAAAGTCAAAGGAAAGGAATGCCATTATTTTATTAGCCTATGGTAATGTGATGTAATGTGATTAGTTTTATCAACTTGGTGTATGCAGACCATGTTTTTATAAGAATAAATGTTTGATATTCTGTAATTTGACAACTGAATGTGATCATGTATGTATGATTATTTATTTTTTATAATCTTACATAAGACGGTAGTTACTTGCAAGAAAGTGGTCATCCATAGTGAAATAAATTAATGCAATTTAGAATTATTTGATAATTTATTGATTATCAATTTCTTGCCAGAAACTGATTATGTCCAGATTAAGACTCAAGATCCAGGACCACATCCTAGAAAATCATTTTTTGTTTGTTTTATATCATAATTAGTGGATGTAAGCTAGCTTCCAAATAACTAGTGATATATGCAGCATCTCTGACTTTGTACTCTTGACATGGATTTATTGTGCAGGTACTATTGTTCCATGGATGGCTAGTATATCTTTACATATGGGATTGTAGAAGCCAAGTTGTAAGACATGGCATAAATCACAATCTATGCTAAAAATAGAGCCCTTGTGCTCTCTTTATCTCACAAGCATCACACTTAGTGATTGTGATCTTGTTGTAAATTCAGTGTGCCCCTAGAGTTGTGCAAATTTGCTCTTTCTGTTGACAATATTAGTACAGATAGCATTCCTAGGATAATTTATAATATTAGTACAATATTAGTACAGATAGCATTCCTAGGATAGTTCCTAGGATGTTTTTTCCTTTATTTTTTGGTACAAAGGATGTTTTTTCTTTATTACTAAACTGGGTATCATTTTATATATAATTATAGATATTTTAAAAAATGAAGTTATTTAATTAAATAGAGAAAGATAAAATTGTAGACAAAGTAATTTAAATGAAGGGTAAAATTGGAAGAAAAATGCTACACCTACACTATGTATATATGTGGATTTCGCATGGAATACATTTCTTTATTCTATTTAATGTATTCTTTAACACAGATGGTTGAATTATTTTGGGTTTGTTTAAATGTAATATTTGCCATGATACAGAAAAGGCAATGAACTACTATCCGATTGCTGTAAAAGAAAGTACCACCAGATTTCATTTTTGGTACTTAATTGATTTGAATTAAATGGCTTAAATCTTGATTTTTTTACCAATCCAAAACAAAGTGACTTTGAGTAGGAAATTTTTTAAAACTCACTCACACCAACACTGTCTCGGTCATAATGGAAAAGAGGGAAAGGAAAGGAAAAACTTACTTTTCAAGCTAGTCACCAACTTTCTTATGCAATTCCTCACATTTTTTTCTCTCGACACCTTCACCAAATTCTCACTCTAGCTTCCTAGAACCACCAAATTTATCTCCAAGTTTTTTCACCAACACTAGCTTGTTCTTGATGAAAATGAAGAGACAAAGGCAAAAGTAAATATTTATGAGAGAATGGGGAGGGAATCGGTTCTATGAGTCAACCAAGAAGAGTAGATATTTTCATCACTAATTCAATAAGGCAAATGCTCAACACTCCAACTTTCTCAATAATTTACCGAAAGTTGACCTTCAGTAGTGTTATTTTACTAGATGTCAACTTCCAGTAGTGTAAATTGACTGAAATGTACTATCGAAAGTCAACTTTCGATAATATATTTAACGAGTCGAGATCATCTCTATTTCTCAAAAGAAATGGAACACATAACATGATTATTATAATTTTTTACATATAAAGTCTTCAATTTATGTCACATATTCAAGAATTGTGTGTAAATATACACACAACTATAGTATTTAACACCATGTGAACAAAAATGAACCACGGATAACAATCAACTATCAACAAATGTCTCCCCTTCTCCATATTGTCTTAATTGTGACAAAATAGACAAAGAACAAAAAGGAGTTTTGGACCACACATATTTTATGTTTAGGTATATAAAAAATTATTTATTCTATTGCTACAATTTTATACTGGTTAAACATAATAATATAAAATAAAATAAAAATGTATAGATTCAATTGTAAAGATGTATACATCTCTGAATTAACAAAACAACAAAAGTGAGGTCAGCTGAATACGTGATGTATGTTTTTATTTGTTTTGTTTTGATAGTTTTTAATTGTGGTCTTATTTTGCTTTGACAAACATGATCTGACATGCGTTTACTGTAAACTATAAAATATGTTGTAATGTTGTAATTTTGATTAAGGTTTGACTTAGACAGGAAAAAAGAGGTGCATTTTACTTGAAAGGAAAATATATGTTTGGAAATTGGAACATGGAAAGTAGTTCAACAAATATAAATAACTCTAAATTTATATCAGTTGTCGTTTATCATTTATTTTGATTCCAATATTTTTTTTGTACTTGTCTCGTGTTTAGAACTGTAGATATTTAATTTATTTTTTTGACAGATTGATATTTAATTAATTTTAAGTTGTCGAAACAAAATAAAATATATTTGTCACGAGTAATGATTTTATTTTTCTTCTTCTCTATTTTTTTCAAATTAAAATGTAATAATGTGATATTTGGTGAACTTAAATAGAGGATTTTGACTCCTTTGTCACATGTTAGTATGTTCTCAATTTTAAAAAAATGAAGATATCAATTAGTATAATTTTTGGGTATACAAATAAAATAAAGCTACACATTCTCATAAATAGTGATATTAATTAAACATTTATATACTAAAACTATTATTGAACACTACTACAATTATTTAGTTAAATTTTATTGGACTTTCAGTTAGATTTATGTTAGGATTTAGTCGATTAGTTTTTCCTATTTTATCAAACTTTATTAGTTGATTAGTTAGAAAAAATGTTGATTATCATTGACATAGTTTTCTTATTTTTCTATTTTTATTTTTTTGAGACATTCTCTTGTATGTAAACATTGATCTCAATAGTATAATTTATTTTAATGGCTTGTATGAGACGCTCTCATATAAATATACAATTCTCACTAGATATAGAGCTAAAAAGTTGCATTAAGAGTTACATACATTCATTAATATTTTATCAAATAAATATCTTTTATGATTAATTATTAGATTTAAATTCAAAAGTTATGATCATATATATCAAATAAATTTTTTTTATCTAAGAGAGGTGATTTAGGATTAATTTTTGGTTCAAAATCACTTATTTGAATCGTTTTCTTCACTTTCTATTATTTAAATAAGTGATTTTCACATATATTTAGTTTTATTTTTTGTAATTTCGTTGTCTTAGTGCGACATTTTCTATTTCCTATTTGGTGTGGTGTTTTGATTTTTCATCTTGTTGTGGTGTGTGTTTGGGTTCAGATTGGCAAATTAGTTTTGATCTAGTGTAAATTCAATCGATGATTTTAAGGTCTTAAATGTTACAATTTGAAGGCACGGAAAGTTATCCCACTTTGTACCTCGATACAGTAACCAAATAGATTCTTAATATAAATATCACCACTCCGTAATCATATCTTGTCTTGATCTTTGGAAAAAAAATCTTATAAATGTTGACTCTGCAGCTACAAACACATAACAACTTAATTAGACTGAATGATTTTGCTTTATATGCTTTATATCCTTAAATGATTTTTCTTTATATGCTTAAATGCTTGATATTTAAGTATATTTCTGACTATTATTTCAATTTAGACAAATTTAGTATCATAAATGAGCTACAGTTCTGATGCTTTAAGACATGGCACCGACAAATAAAAAAAAAGGAATTTATAAATTAGTTGTATGTACATTGTTGTAATTTATTTATCAATATTAACCATATATTCATACTTTTCATATACATGCGAGATATGCATGTTTACCAAATTTGTTGCATGAAATAAACCTTCATTTGACAAATGCAAATCGAACTCAAATTATAACAACTCCATTCAAATGGGTTTTAGATATGCCAAAAAAATTACAAATTTATGGTGCTCTATTGTCCGAGTTGGCTAGTAGGTGGGATGGACGTAGTGGAAGATTTAGGGTTAGAGGTAGGATAGTTAATTTTACTCCAAGTGACGTATGTTTAGCTGTAGGACTACCAATAGTAGGCGAGTATTTGAAAGAATATGAAAATGAGCAATGTGATACATTGTTGTTGTTTAGAGGAAAAGAAGTAACTTGTGATATGATTGGTGTGTTGCTTCACATGTATCGTTAGAACATATCAATTTTTGTAGAATTTATATACTCCTCGCCTTTGGCGAGTTCTATTTTCCCCAATCAAGAAATTGAGTAAATACTCGTTATATTAAAATACTTGATGATCTAGAGTCTCTGCATAGCTACAATTGGGGTGTAGCGGTGTATAATATTTTAGTTGAAAGTTTAAGTAAGATTGAAATTGTGTTGAAAGAGGGGAAGGTAGATTCGCAAACACACATAACAGGTTGTGCAGTTGTCCTATATGTATATATTTTATATCGTTTTATGTCACCATCTTCTATCTTGTGTTGTATTTAAATTAAAATACATTTATTAAGTATATTAATATTTATTTTAGATCTGGGCGTTCAACCATTTGTCCTTGGATGAAGCATGTGTTTCCAAGTGTAGATTCCCGAGATTTTTGAATTGGTCAATCTTACAGTGTCAGAAGAAAACAATATTAAAAGCATTTCAAAATAACATGGTAAGCATTTATATTATTTGATTGTATAACTTGTTTAATAATAATGTGTGTGTTTCAATTGTTTTTCGTTTTGCAAGATAATTGAATAGTTAACTGTCACAAATGAAGAACTTGAATTTGACATGGTAAATGAAGCATTGCATGAACAAGAAAATCAGATTGTACGTTATGTTGATTATCAACGATTGGTGGCGGAGAATAGGCAGTCCCAAGAGAAGATTTTGATTCTTGAGGGTGAGGTAAATTGTTGAAAGAAGAATAACCAATGCATGAATCCGATCATGAATTTGATGGTATGAATATTGAATTTTTTTGTCAATCAAATATTTATGGTATGCAATTAGACATGTTAATAACATACTATTTGTCAATAGGTGAGGTGAGAGTTAGTACCCCTTTTGAGAATGTTGGGGATGAAGTCGCATGTGAGCCTAACGTGAACAATTCAGCAAAAGCAACGTCGAACATGATTACGAGAATGAAAGATAAACCAAGAAAGCGAGTTAAAAGTGTAGTCAATCAAAGTTCGTTTGTGAATTCAGATGAAAAGAAGAAGAAAAAATAAGTGTGTTATGGGCATATTTTGAGTTTGTGGGAGGTTCTCTATAGGGATGTATAGTTGGTGGCGTTTGAACTACATTTTTTGCCTAAACCCTACAATGTTGATTGACCATGGTGATTCACACCAACATACACAACAAAATACATGTGATACTTATTAGTCAAATATGTTGTGCAAAAGTCACAACATCTCCAAAGTATATAAGCAGCTCTACTTCTTGCATCAGCCCAAAACACATTCCTTATGTGAAAACCATCATCCAAATCTATGTCATAGAAGAAATCTGAATTTTGTTCCCTCATTTGGCAGAAATAGCTTATTAAGGCTTTTCCATCACCTTATTTTCCTATTGCACATAGGTCCTTGTTAACATAATTCATCACATCTCTTTCACAAAATGGTACGTTTTCATGAGCTCGTGCATTTTTAACAAGAGATTGAAATGTCTTATTGATCCTCACTCTTGCATCATCATTGATTTGTATTGTTCTCTTCACATGCAAATTCATCTTTTTGTTAGCTTTGAACAACCTTGCCTTTGTAGGACTCGTCTCATGAGTATGATCAGGTTCAAATTTTGTAATGTACCACAATCCATCTTTATCCAACTTAATAACAATCTTGGCAGGACAATTATTTACCTTAGTTGCAAGTGTTTTTAACGTACACGAACTTTTTGACACTTTAGACTTCTCTCTTGAGCATGATAAAATTAAGTAGCAGAGCTCCCCCCATCTTGCCCTTTTCTTGGAGATCTAATCTTCCATCCAAAACTCTTTCTCGAAGCATATTCTTCATAAAATGATTTGACTTCATCTAAGCAAGAAAAACACATCTCAGTTGTAGGCTCCCAACAACATGCGTTGTCATCATCATCAAGGTTGTCAACTTTGATACCTTCATCTTCAATAATACCACAATTCATGAAGTTTCAATTGATAGTGCAAATGTCACACAAAAACTACAAAAAAATAATTCAATATGATCATTAACCACCTATTGTACTTCACTAACCAATAATATTTACACTATTAACTAGAAACAAAAAATCAGAAAGATCCGGAATTAAAACACTACTAATCACATAATATGAAACTTAACAATTCAAATCTGATTAACATCATTGATTAAAAGTGATGAAACTAATATTTAGACAAAAATAATTAACATGATTGATTAACAGTTCACAACTCTAATTTTTAGACAAAAATAAGTCATTAACCACCTATTGTACTTCATTAACCAATAATGTTTATATTATTAACCAGAAGTAGAAAAATCAGGTATGAATCCAAAAAATAAAATTCATATCTAAGCAAAACAATATACCAAAAATAACTGCAATTTTTCTCAATATTAATGTCTAAAAAAAACAACACATTCTTAAATGAAAGAAAGAAATGAGAAGTTACCTTGCAAGTGAGGAGATGAAGTTGCTCAAGTTACTTCATAAAATTTTTGATTAAAATCAGTAAATAAAATAAAGAATGAGGAATTATGGAAGAAAGGAAAGACTAATTTTTGTAGAGGAAGAAAAAAAAAATAGTGAAAAAGGAGAGACAAAAAAGGAGAAAGTAAAAAAAGGGGGACATTAAATGAAGAGAGAGATTGTGTGGGGCTACAAGTATTTGTGTTTAAAATTGTGTTCAAATATTATTGCTCTAAAAAATATTATAAATTAAAGAGAGAAAAAATAATTTTACCAAACTATCTTTATGAAGTATTGGTTGATTCCAATTATCATAAATGCAAAGTTGAGATAATAAATTGAGAGTGATGCATATAATATTAATTAAATGATAAAATTGATAAAAAAAAATATATTAAAATTAAATTGAAAACTAAAAGCAACAATTATTTCAGAACATTTTTTCTTGCAAATCCAACTATTATTATAAGTTGGAAGGAGTATTAATTATTTTTCAAATACTCGCTTTTGAATTCAAAGATAATTAATAATCTAAGGAGTTAGATAGAAAATAAAGTCATATAAATCTTGAATTTCTAAAACATTCATCGATTTTTGAACATTAATTAAATACTATAATACTATATCTTAATTGCTTTAGTATTTCATTTGTTCCATAATAAGTATCACATATATAAAATTATTTTAATTTATTTTTTAAAATTTATTCTCTAATTAATACAATAATACTATGTGCATCATGCACAAATTATTATTATGCATTTTACACTAATTTTGAAAGTAGAAACTAAAACGCAAAGCATGAAAATATGTCAATGGTTAATTATATATATCATTGTTATTCTCTTTATTTCATTTATCACATCTCTTTAATTTGAGAAATGACATAATATAATAACTGTTAGGACAATCAGGTAGTAATATGTAATGTGATAAGTATTATTAAATGTCAATTAATACTATTTGGTAGTATTTGTATTGAATGTTATATTTATAGTCAACAATATTGTATATATAAATCTTTATTCAAAAGAAAAAGAATATATGACCGCATATATAAATCTTTGTCTAAAATGTAATATATGTTATGTATTTGAATGAGATGGACACCACAAGAAATTATATTTCCAATTTGAAATTTTTGGTTGCTTTCTTTATCATTATGTCAGGTCTAAAATTACTAAGCTTATTTTTCATACATCATGTTTTCATTTTTACTCTAATTAGTTTACCTTTTATATCTTAATTTTACATGTTACATACAATATTGTTCTTATGTTCATGTATTTTTTTTTTATATGCAGCTATGTTGATCGAATCTGAAGTTGAAGGATTTAGTGACATGGTCTCATCTTCTCAAACAGAAACAAATTGTTATGCAGATTGTCCAAAATCTTGTGAAAGTGTTTCAGATTGTAGGAATTGTTGTGTATGTAAGGTTATTGCAGGTGATGTGACTTTTATTCCTGTTTGTGTTGAAGAAAAATATTGCACATGTATTAAAATTATTATTCCTAGTCCACCTCCACCAAATGCAAATTAAGTATTAGAATATTGTAATGCAATCATCATTTATTGATGAGAATAATATACATGAAAGATAAACAAGATTTGTTGCATCTTATTTTGTATTCAAACATTATTTTTATCTTTTTTACTAATTCAAACATTATTTTATAAAAGTTGAATATAACTATTTTAAAATTATTTTTCATAAAAAAAAATTTATTTCAATGTTGAATTTTTAGAGTATCGCGACGCACCACATCTCTCAGTGCAGCACATTGCATACGATGGTTGATCCCAGGTATAAGAATGAAAATATGATAGACTTTGCACGGCTTGAACTCGATCTTCTTTTGAAGATTTTAGACCTTAGTTTGACCTATTATCATCATAAGACTATTTTTTAGGTGTGGTCTTGACTTTCATCAAAGCCAAACAATGCCTAGAAACTTGTTTAAATACTTATTTTACTATCCTTGTAATGAAAATCTACGCGACTCAAGTGGTGTGTGATTTTCTTAATATACTAACAAATTAATATGTCAATGAAATTAAATTATATTTAGATATCTAAAATAATATTTTAGAGAATTTAACATTACATGAAATCAAATTTCAATCTTTTTTTTATAATAATATCTTTTAATATGTCGAAAATTGATATAGGCCAATATATTTAAGTTATACAAAATGGTAGTAAATTTATGGTTTAATACAAACTAAAATATTTATAATACTAATAAAAAATTATTTATATTTAATTAAATAAATCACTATAGTAAGTCTAAAAGATTTTTTTTAGTTACATGTATCCTGACTTTTTTTCGTTAAATAAAAAATTTGGTAAAACCTATATAAATTTTTTTGATCTAACCTAAGTCTTACTAGGCCTCTAACTCAAACAACCAATACTATTCTCACCCCGAGGTTGTGTGGGAGGTACGACTGTAAGGACATGTTTCTGTTTACTTAGTGTATATGAAATCCATCACATGTAGTTCTATGCAGTAAAAAATACTTTATTTCGGATCAATAAAATTCAAAACTCAATTGTTATCTATCATTGAGGCTATGTCTAACAATCATCGGTGCTACATTTTTTTGATATAAAATTAATGTTTCATTAATGATAAAACAAGACACCATTACAAAGATTTTTTTTAACACCAACAAACTTGTTGCAAATCATTCTAAATAATAGAATGAAGACAAAGTGGAATACAATCAAATACGTGGAGACTAGCATATAATAAAGACACTCTAGTTTTCGAGTAGAGCATTTAATTTAACAAATTCCTTAATTATTGGCTCCGGTCTACTTGTTAGAGGGGAAAAATATTTTATAATTTAAAAAATCTCAAAAAAGAAAGCCTCTAACACTAAAAATCCCCTAAAATTTTGTGGGCCTATAGGCCCGCTTTTCCAAAAAAAAATTTGATAATTTTTTTTATTTTGTTTCACGAAATAATTTTTTTCAATTTTTTCATCGATAAAATTTTTTTGGTTTTTTTTTTAATTTTTTTTTTATTTTTCTCACAATTTTTTTGAGAAAAAATTATTTTTTAATTTTTTTCAATATTTTTTAAATAAAATAAATTTCAAAAATTTTTAAAAAAAAAAAATCTCAAAATTAACAAAATTTTTGGGGCAACCCCTGAGCCCCTCCCTTAAGTCCTATGAAATAATGGGTCGGGACTTTTTTAAATTAACAAAATTGTTTGCAATCTAGTTCTATCAACGCTTTTTTAAATTCAATTCATCTAACCACTTGATAATTTCTAAGGACTCATTTAACTGAAATGATAAGAGAGAAAATAAAATATATATTCAACCAGCTCATAAAAAATGCTTATTACAAAGATAAGAAATCAAAAGTATTAAACTCATCTAAGATCTACATCCTATAATTTCATCATAAAATCTTTTTTGCACATAGTTAAAGGAAAACAGGTCAATAACTTTAGATTGAAATTCCATAATTTTTATATCTATCTTCTTACAAAATATTTTTTCAATTTCAAACTCGAATCGACTATATCTCATCTCTGATTTGTCCAAATAACTATAAAGTTGATCATCTTTTAACGAGTAAAGATGATACTAATAACATTGGTGGTAACGTTTCTCATTAAAAATGGAACAACAAACAACTCTTCACCAAAATTACAAACGACACAACGTGACACTCAAACGAAACTATAAATAAAATATGAAAGAAAATTAAATATGTGTGGAAACTACTTATTTAAATAAAAGGAGATAACAAAATGACATATAGGGATGATCCTTGATTAAAAAAAAATATAGTCATAGACTATCCATCTATTGTGATTTTTCAATTTGTAATGATATTTTTTATTTTACAAATGAACAATTGAAAAAAAAAATGATGAAGATGATTATTACAATGAACGTGGATAATAAAAATGAAGATGATTATTACAATGAACGTGGATAATAATAAAAATGAACATGTAATTGTTTCACAAAAGCTCCTAAAATTTCATGAAGGACAAACCTTAAATCTTAGTGCTGCCTCCATCATAAAAATCTAGTCATTTATTTCTTTTTCATCAAGAGGAATGGTTCATAGTTATTTTTTGGGTCTAATATCACAATTATTTTATTCTCTTCTTTTATTTAAAAATAAATAGTTTTACGAACAATTTTTTTTTCTTTGCATGTTTATATGATTTTATCTCTGAGTGCAACGTTGATTTATTAATCATTTTTGTTTGTCATTGTTTATTTTTCTATTTTTGTGCATTGTTTTTAGAGACAAATGACTAATTTTGTCAATATTTTATTTTGAGTAAGGAACTTATGAATCATATTATCAAATTCGCCATCATCTCACCCTTAAGCATAATTTATCAATATGTGAATGAATTGGTTATACTAAAGACTTTTAACAATGATAATCTAACATAAACATAGAAGAAAAATGAAGAAGAGAAGGAATCATTAACTAAGATTTCATAAATAAATGAACCAAACTTAAATGTAATAGGATTACAATATATATATATATACAAGGGAATAGAAAAGTCTAAGATACCCTTACTAATATATAATAATACTATCTAATAGAGACCACCTATAACCGAATGAACAAACAACAACAAATATTTTTATTTTTATTTTTACTTTTTATAGATAGATGAAATCAAAGATTATAGAGCTTACATTAGTCCTTAACGTTTATTATATGTAGAAGAAATTAGTTTCCTTGTTAAGATTAAGTTTTTGGTTTGGTTACTTATCATTTATCATTGATTTTTGAAATTTTTATATGTACTTTTATAATGTTTTTGAATTTTTAAATTATTAATATTTTATTTCAAAATATAGATGAAGAATATCCTAATATATAATGAATTTAATTGTACATTATTATTTTTTTGAGTTAACTTTATTTTCTAAAAAAAAAAAGCTTCACGAAGGTGCTCTGCTTAAATGTTTTTGTAATAGCTCAACCCCAGATCACAGTCTTCTTATTCTCCTTTCCCTCGTTGGAAATTAGCATGCTTCTTTTCCAATTTTTCTATATAAAATTATGATAATTTTTTATATTATTATCTTTGAAATTTATTAAAAACGAAAATATAAAAATAATTTAAATATTTATTTTTTTATAAGCTATTTTAAGAAGCTCTCAAAAATATCATTTTTTATATTAGTTTTTAAATAAATAAAAAATGATTTTCACTGTAATAGATAAACACAAAATAATTATAATTTTTTTAAAAAAAATAATATAAAGGTATGTTTGTAATAAATAGTAGAAAAAGTTATTCTTATCCTTAATAATTTAGAGATTTTATCTGTTGTGATGAAAATCAATTTTTTAAAATCAATTATAAAAAATTACTAAATGTAACTTTTAATTTACTTTTTTATTTCAGATCATCATTATCTAAAAAACTATAATAAAAAAATTTGAAAGTGATTATTATTTAAAAAAATAATTTTTTTTAATAAAATATACCGTAAGAAACCGATTCTATATTATAAAATATCAAATTCAGGTATTTTTAAGAATTTATAAGTGAGTTTTGGCTTCGTTTTAGCTCAGAATGAACGGTTGAACTTTTTTGGTTTTCCCTCCAAAAATTACAGTAGCGCGGGAGAACAATATATACACTACAAAGCATCTTCCAAATTTGATATTAGAAACAATCATGAATGATATTAGAAAGTTTCAAAGAGGTGACATTGTTTGGGCAATCATTCACAACAACAAATGCTTTCCAGCACTCGTTCTCACTTCCAACGACCTCGGCATATCTCTCTCCTTCTTCAACAACAACAACCACACTCCTTCTCGAACCTTCTTCGTTGATTCCGAGCTTCTCCCTTTCGAACAACCCTTCCCTTTTAAACCCTCTCTTTCTCCCCAAAACGACGCCTTTCGCTCTGCGCTTCGGTTATTCGGTTTAAATGTCGTTTCGAGTTTGCGGTGTCGTTGTTTAGCGGGTTATGATGAGAAGAGGGTTTTAAATGGGTCGGGTTGTCGGTTTGACCCGACTGGGGTTTTGGGTTTTGTTTTGGATGCTGCTGTTTTCAATTGGGTTGACGATTCGTGTGTTGTTGGTGCTGTTAAAGTTGTTGCTCAGCTTCATGCTTTTCGTCGTTATTCTTCCATTCACCAGAAGAAAGTGTATAGAGAAACTCGAAAATTAGGTATTTTTTAATTTTTTTGGCCTAATATGATTGTTGAGTAATTTGGGATTTTGATTAATATTATTCGGTTTTGTTTTTTGGGCTTGGGGGTTTTTGATTGAGGTATTTGATTATTGTATGTATGACCTCCATAGCAACGATATGTGAGGCATCTCCAGGTGTCTGACACGTGTTGGTGTCCGACAACGACATGACAGTGAGACATTGATTATATTTAATTGAAATTATTAATTGTGTCGTGTCAGTGACATATGTGTACCCATGCATCATAGTTTATGACTTAGCATAGTATTGTAGAAATGTTGCTTGCAACCTAAAAGTGGTACATAATTTGGATTGTAATTATGAATAATAAAATTAGGGAAAAGATGGTAGAATTTGTCTATAGACATGACATTTGTGGAGAAGACACATAGAAGCATGAGGAGGGCTTACCAATGTGTGGTTGCTTGGAGTGATAAGGGACTTATTCTCAAGCGTCTAAAGCAAGCAGTCACGGGTTCAAACCTTGACTCTTGTGAATGGTAGGGTTTTAAATAGTGGTTGCGGTCGCGTCGCAATCTTTGAAGTTTAAATTAAATTAAACTTGTGATTTTGAGTTAGAATGAGCCCACTTAACTTCAACTCAGTTTTCTCAAAATTGAGTTTGTATATGATTCAAACTGATTTTTCTACCTAGAAACGTTACGCGGATGAGTTTACTAGTCCACTAACAAGTTTGATAATCATGCTTGTGATGTGGGTGTCCTAAGGTGGTTGGGTGGTATTGACTGAGGGACTTAGGGGTTGAGAGGTATATGGTTGTGTGTTCAATCATCCGCTAATTTTCTAACAATTACTGAAGAACTAATTTTGGCTGTTTCAAATAAATAAATCATGCTTGTGATGATCATCCATAATTTGAAATAGAAAAGTATTATAGTATATCATTTTGATTTGTCAATGTTTACCATTTTCTTGACATAATTAAGTTTTTAGTCCCATATAATAATAGTATCTTTATATTAGAAACTTCTGTTTAAATAAATATGTTGTCCTGTTTGTGTGCTGTCTGTTATTAACTAAACATGCTTTTATTGTTTTATTGTTATCGAATATCTAATTAACTGAACTACACTAGGTATATATTGATTTATCCTATTTATTATAATATTTTTATCATTAGGTGATAATGTGAAGCAGCATTCCTCTTTGAGTCAGAAGGTACACTCAGTTACTCTGGAATCTACAGCTTTGGAATCCAAGGAAAAACATCAGGTCATATCCAAGCAAGTGGAGGAAAACATGGCCATTAGTGCTATAAGAAGATTACAGTCAACATTTCCTGTTTCGTTAGGAAATTCTGAACACTCATTTCAGAATAAATTTTTTATTATTCCAGAGGCTCCAACTAACAGTAGAAAGACTGAACTCTTTATGCATTCTCCTGCCTTAAGTCCATTCCACATTTGGGGAAATATTGTAAACTTGGATAAGCAGAGCCTTCTGAGATTTAAAAATATATTAAACCATGGCATAGTTGAAATTTGCTTTGGAAACTGTTCTAGAATGAGTGAAGCTCACTTTTCTATTTCTTCCAGTTTTAAGACTCATTTGATCAATGCACTTGAAATAGAAACAGCTATATGCCTCAACAGGAAAAGAAAGCGGCTAGATAAACACGGTTTATGTAATTGTTTACCTTACACTAGCAGAGTTCAAGGAAGTGAAGGGAATGCATACATCTCAAAAAATACCAGACCTAGGATCTCACACATCAAGATGCTTGAACCAGAAGAAAGTATCCAAAGAGACAATCAGGCCTGCATACAAACTAACATAAACTTCTCTGATGAGGTTCAGGAAGTGGATTTGAAAATAAGTCCGAATTTGTTTTCGCAGCAGTCTTTTCCCTGTGAATTATCACCAAATTTGGCATTTAGCTTCAATTCTGATAATTATGAGGCTAATGCCAGTGCAACAAAAGTTAAATTTACATTAGAATCTAACTCTTTTGTTTACCAGGAGACTCTACAAAGAAATTGTGATGCTGATGTAACACATCTTAAGTCAAAAGAGACAGCAAGAATAGAATCATCTTCTGGGGACTGTTTGGTCGTGGCGGGTAAAGTTGCTTCTTGTTCAATATTCAATTCAAAAGTCGGACAGCAACCAAAAACACATGTTCCCTTTTGTTCTAAATCTCTACACATGAAGTTCCCAAAGAATTTCAACCTACCATCAAAGGAAAAACTAATAAAGAAGTTTACTGTATTTGGCTCAGTAGATTCTTCAAGAACAAGAATCTTTTGGTACACTGGCTCTGCTCAAGTGGCTTTTTACGAAGTAAGTGATGCAGTTGCTGCATATCAATATGCCAAAAGGAAGGCTATGTTTGGTGAGGCTAATATAAGGTTTTGGTTGGATCCTTTTGAACACAAAAGAAGAGAACTCAAGTGTTTATATCCCATGCATCCATCAGCCTACAAACTAATAGGACCGCCACTGAAATCATGTCTGAAAAAATTCAATAACTTGAAACAGGAAAACAGAAAGAAACAATATAGGGTAAGATTTACAAAAGAAACATTATAGGGTCAGATTTACAATAGAAACTTAGTTTGTACAAATTTATTGTATTATGCATGTCCTACCCTTTTTAATGAAGTGTTTATGCTCATCTTTGTTCCTTTTTTACTATGGATAATGAATGCCTAAAGCTTCATTTAGTATCATGCAAGTACTCAAAAACTTCTAGCTTTTGATGTTTACCAATAGGCAATGCAAAAAGTACTTTCATTTGCTATGGATTACGAAAGCTAAAATCTTCATCTAATATCATGCAAGTGCTAAAACAACTATTGACATATAGTAATCAGATCTGATATGATTGTGTTTATTAGTTGATTTTCTATTTAAGTTTATTTGTATTTTGGAAAAGAATCAAATCACTCTGATTTGATATATTTTCTAATTTATTTTTTCTTTATTCTCTGCGTTTGAGTTTCAATCTGCACACATTCAGTGCAGCTCAACATGAAAGAACTATGTAGTATGTAGGTCATAAACCTTTGTTCCTTGCAGTCAAAGTTTATTTCCCTCACTGTAATAAGTTTCTTGTAGCTCACATAATGCTTTTGGAAAATCTACTATCAATCTAACTATCTAAGAAAACAAACCACTAGCAAACTATTCAAAATACCCATCTGTAAAAAATGACACATCATATTTAAGGGTAAATAAGTGTACTCTCATTCCTTTTCCATTTATGTGATACCTCTTTTTCTTTCAAAATATCCCGCTCATCTTCTCATTATAACTTTCTTTTAGTAAAGGTATGTGTAGTTCAAACATTGGAAGACATGTATTTAGTGGGGGTGATCAATGAGAAGTATAAATCTCCTACATTTATCTTCAGTAGCTGGATTTCGACAGTTTTGTCAACTGTGTAGAATAAATGTTAGTTTTTGTCTGTGTTTTGTTCAGACTGCGGAATTATCATTATGTGTAAAAGATGCTTTTGTTTGTGGCTACAAAAGTGTGGCCCAAATGACATGTATGAAAGATAAGGAGATCTATGCAATTATGCTTATGTGCAATTATAAAAGTAATTGATATTTAATGCTTATATAACCATCCTGCTACATTTTGAATATACAAAACTTTTGCTATTTGAGTCACGAATATTTTGGTAGATGATTGTGTTTCGTGATATAAGCCAGTATTTTCTGTTTTTGATGTTAGGACATCCACTATAGTTGTTATGGTTTTGACTCTCCATGGTTTGTAAATATGTTAAATTTGTTTGGGGCTTAAATATTTCTACCACCACCTCTATCTTTGCTGCAATATTTTCCTTGCATGTCACATGTTTGATTTGTTTGAGATTTTTTGTTTTGATATATCCTGTGAGAGCCTACTTCTTCATCTTATACATTGGCTATTTCCTTCTCAATCATTTGCAAAGCTCCCGATTTAGCAGTAAATTACAGGCAAATGCTAATATTTTGGTTCATAATTTCAAGGCATTAAAAGATATTGCATTAGTATGCTTTTGGCCTTTAGGGAATTCTTTGGTGTGGTTTGTGTTGTCAAAGTTTAATTTATTTTTTGACCAAAAAAGTTGTTTAATTTTTATAGAAAGTCAAATTGGTGTTTCATTGACATAACTGAATACGATATCTATGTTGTTTCTTTATTTTTCTTTGAGCGCTAAACTAGAGAATGTGAAAGAGTGCACTCATTATTAAGCATAGTCAAATGAATTCATTTTGCACATTGTTCTATCCCTTTTCATAAGTTTTTTCATGTTTTAGCAGGGAAGCCAAACGTATAATAATGATGATTTCACTTGGAAAACAAAAGTTACCTTTGTTTCTGTTATGTGAACTTTTTGAATTCAGCCAGAAGCTGAAAATTATTCTTAAAATCTTTTTAACTCCCTTATGCTTACTTGATGATTTGTAGCTTTTGTGGAATATGAAATAGACCTCATTTGTATGTGTTGTTGAATCATTTGTTGCAATTACTTTTGTTTGATTAGTAAGTGCTATGTGCATAGGAAAGGTGTTAACAAGGTATGCTGCTTTGTGATCATATTCATTGTCTTTCATTTGTATTTACATTTATTAGTTTTTAGATTTGTGGAGTAACATGTTTTTCATTTAGATCTTCCCAAGATTTTACACCTTTTGAAATTTTAGGGAAGACTAATCAAGATTGTTTGATATTTTAACATCCTCATTGGAGAAGACATAAATTAATAAATCATGAGTCTCAAATTATAAGTTTTAGCTGAAACTTTGTTCTTAAACAATTGAGATTTTTCAGCTCAATGCTTTATTCATGTTCTTTTCCCAGATCTTTTATGTGAATGTGTAGCAATTTATATAGTATGAGATTCACAAGTTTTTACTAATTTGCTTTTTGACTTGGCTCAATTGCTTTACTTGGTTGTTCAAATTCAAGCTTCCAACTGCTTCTACCTAATTACCTCTATTATCATTGATATGATAACTACTAGGTGGCTTCTTCTCCCCCCTCCAATGTTCTCAAAAGCCGCCAATGTCTTTGGATTGGCCAATTCGGAGTTATAAAATATAGGTGGCTCTGTTTTATTTTATAGGCTCTAGGTTTCTTATATACGTCTTTCCTTTGCAAGTTCCATTTTGATGTTCAAATTGTTTAGAACTTTAGATGGAAGTAGGTATGACAACACAATCTGGACTTGCGAATACCCACCTGAACTCATCCCGACTTTGACATGGAAAACCCATTTTGACCGTGTGCGGGTTTTCCCCGAAATTAAAACTTGGGGGTGGGTGTTGAGTCAAAGTTGTTTGGAATTTTCACTTTATGATCTTCCTTAATCAATTTCTCAATGGGCGGCGAATCTGATGGAGTGCCTTGGGATATGCTGCTGAGTTTGTGTTTGCTGTAGTGGAAGAATATCAGAGAGCAGATTTTGAAAGGATTGTGTTCAGCCTGCAATGATAAGAATCTGATTTGGAAGGCTGGCAACAAATGCATAACTACTGGGATGCAACATCAGTAACATGCAATACATACTGTTTGTAGAGTATCTATACCATAGTTCAAATTGACAGGAAAAATATTGGAGAAGAGATTATGGTAGTTATGCTTGTTTTAAAAAAACTATGGTAATTAAGACTCAAGTTCCAACAACATGGTGACAAGATTATGCCAAGATTTGGTTTCTATAATGCTAACAAAACGATGGAATACTGCTCTCCTAGACAATAGTCATTTTGAGGGGTTGTCAAATTAGTCTTTCAAATACATATTTAAATGTGTCAATTTGGTCTATAAAATTATTAACAAAAGACATTTGGAGAAGTCTTTGTAATTTCACACATTTTGTGACTCATTGCAGAGGAATTATGCAACTGACGAGAGCAGAAATTGCAGTCCATTTGACCAGATCGACAAAAATAGATGCGCCCCAATTTGACCGTGTCAGTGAAATTGCCGCGCAAAAAATGGGAGGAGTGCATAACAAATTGGATCAATTGTTTTTGACTCGGTGGAAGGCAGAAACGTGTCGAGTAATTTTAGAGAGAAAAATGTACACATTTAAATTAAATATTAATTTTTATTTTTCCGGATACTAAAAAGTAATACATTACTTAACCCAAGCCTAGTCGAGCCAGAAGAGCGCATATGGTAATCGATTTAAATGTGCTCTCTTTCCTTCACAAAATTGGATACCTCTTGGGGCATACTCCAAAAAACATACTTTCATCTTATAAATATTACCAGTGTGTGATATCCCTCATATGTGAGACTTTTTCATTTTTTCAATTCACACTACACTAGCTTTATTGTTTCAACACCATTTCCAACAATTCCCTACTTGAATTTAAAAAAGTGATTCTGAAATAGCGTTAAACAGTTCTATAAGATGGTGCATAAATAGATGTGTCTTTTGACTTGGACGTTTGCATAGTGAGATTTAGATTCAACAAGAGTGACTCGTATTGTTGAACACTATCTCTAACATCAAACCCACACACAACCTTTTTATACGATGTATTCTCAAAAGTCCATGTATTAATGATCCCGCATGTCTATCCCAGTATAGTGAACGCTCTAAGAATTTTGCCTCAAAATACCATAGGAAGCGGCCCACTTCTGCATTCATATAGACGAGTCTATCAAGAGTACTCTTGTAGCTAGGTACTCCAGTCCATGTAGAGTACCGATCTCATTAAGAGTTTCTATTACTTCATCCTTTCATCGCTTTAGGAATCATTCTTCTCTGATATATAATAACATGTTCATCTGATATCACATCACAATTTGTTTTTACCAGTTGAACCTAATTATTGGGATCTCTAGTCTTTTAGGTTGGATTACCATCATGAGTGACTTATTGATCTAAGACAATAGTCGCATCCTTTTGGATGTGTTTAGGACTTTCTCTCTAGCTAAACCTTTCGTCAAATGATCTGTTAAATTTTCATCAGTGCGTACATGATCCACTCTAACAGCCCATTTAGAAAGTAACTCTCTAGTTGTGACGTGCTTACGACATATATGTCGTCTCTTACCGTTGTAATAATAGTTTTCAATTTTTTCAATAGCCACAATATTATCGCAGTGGATCAACACAACTGACATTGGTTGTTCCCATATATGGATCTCAGCTAGCAAGTATCTCAACCAACAAGATTCTTCACTAGCAGTTGCTAGTGCTATCATTTCAGACTCCATAGTGGATTGAACCAATATCGTCTATTTCTTCGATTATAGCTCCACCAGCTATGCTAAATATATAGCCATTGGTAGCTTTGAAGTCATCTGATAAAGTGTTTCAATACAACAACTGTATCTTTCAAGGACGACATGAAATCTTTGATAATGTAAATAGAGACTCATGGTCCTTTTAAGGTATCTCATGACTCTCTCGATAGCTTGTCAATGCTCCAAACTAGGTCTATTGGTAAACCTGCACAACAGTCCCACAACGTAAACAATGCCATGTATAGTATAGTTAGCGGCATACCTGATGCTGTCAATAATGCTCACATATTCAGTTTGTCTAACACCTTCACCAATGTTTTTGAAAAGTTTTACACTTGGATAATATGGTGTGCAAACAAATTTATAGTCAAAGTAATTGTATTTCTTTAAGATATTTTCAACATAGTGAAATTGATCTAAAGAAATTCCTTTTTTTTAATCTAGTAATCTTGATTCCAGGAATTACACTCGTTTCTCTGAGGTCTTTTATATAAAAGTTGTTACGCAACAATGATTTCAGAGCATTTAAAACATGAACGTTTGAACCAATTATGAGTAAGTCGTCTACATAGAGATATATGATAGTGCAAATGTAATTTTCATATTTGTAATAAATACATTTGTCACTTTCATTCACTTTAAACTCATTTGATATAATCAAGTTATCAAACTTTTTATGCCATTGCGTAGGAACTTGTTTAAGACCATATAGAGACTTATCTAATTTACATACCTTGTTTTCTTGTCAATGAGTTGCAAAACCTTCAGGTTGTTCCATACAATTTCTTCTTCCAAGTCACCTTTTAAAAGAAGCAGTCTTGACATCTATTTGGTGTACCACCAAGTTATGAATAACATTAGGGAAATGAGTATCTAAATGGATGTAATCCTTGTGACCGGTGAAAAATTGTCGAAGAAATCTATATTTTCTCTTTGTCTAAATTTTGGCTCCAATGCAAACCTTGTATTTATCAACAGTTCCATTGAGTTTTAGTTTCTTTTTTGCTTTTAGTGCTCCTGATCACAAGAACATGACTTGTTCTGGTGCCCCCACTATTTATCGATTTGAAAGGAAATATGTGAATATGGTGCAGGTGAATATTCATGTCAGGTGAATATGGTGCAATTATTTCATGTATAATTCCATGCAATTTATAAAACTCGTTAAATAAACTAGAATCATATTCAATTCCTCTATCACTACAAAACTTCTTAATCAATCTACTAAATTTATTTTTAATTTTAGTTACAAAGATCATAAACACGTCAAATGTTTCACTTTTATTTTTCATTAAATATTTCCTATTTCTAGTTACAGTCTCATCAAGTTCACATATATCAGAGTGTATTAAATTTAAAGGCATAGATTCTCTAACTAATGATTTATTTGAACTCTATGTTACTTAAATTTGAAATTATGCGTTTGTTCACATGACTGAGTCTACTATGCCAAATATTAAAATAACACAATATGTAAGTAGACAGAGACATTTTATTAATTATAACATTTAACTTAAACATGTCATCAGTGACGTACCATTTTTCAACAAAAATACAATCTTTAGAAAATGGTGTACAAATTTGCCCCTATAGATTTAGTAAACCTTGCCTTATTCAGAAGAAAACAAAAAATAAGATTTTTTTCTTATCTTTAGAGGTGGGTTATTAAACTCTCTAGAGAAAATTCTTTTGTTTTATATCTAAAAGAATTTTTGAAATTCTTTCAAGTAGGAACAATTTATCAATAATAACAACAATTTGAAATTAATAATCTAAAGTCATACCTTTAGAAATGATCTCACGAGCTATCTTATGAATTTCATGGGATTAAGCTTCTAAGGATCTGTCATTGATCATTTGATACTTGAGGTAGCGGCTCACAATATACTTTTTAGTCTCAGCTTCCTCGATATCATATTTCTTCTTTAAAACATCCCAAACATCTCTAGCAGTATTGTTGGAATATACATATCATCAACAAGCTCATTAAGAATATAATTCTTACAGAGGTAATCATTATCCTCCAATTGAGTTAATTCTGCAACTTTCTTATTGTTTTATGTTTGTTCAGTTGTTTCTACGAAACATTGACAACCTTTTTCTTAGTCAAGAAAAATAACATCTTTCATTACCTTCATTTGAATGACATTTCTCAAAACCGAAGATTTATTGAAATCAGAAGCAACATAACTAGATCTAGTAATATCTTCGATTGACATAACATAAAGAAACATCTTAAAATTGTTGTTCTTGAGTTTTGAAAAACTTTTTTTAAATTAATTTTTAGTCACCAAGTATATTATTGGGTTGAGTTGCATAAAACCGCCTAGTAAAAAACTATATCAGTATTCTACAGCACCGTAGAAAACTCTTCTAGAATTACACCATCAATTTAACTATAATGATCACTCTAAAAATATGGTACTTAAGACCACTCATAAATCAAATGAATTACGACACAAAAACAAGGGGGATAAGTGGCTCAGAAGTATATCGAATAGAAGCGGGAGAAGATAGAAAGTTGAGAATTGTATTCAACTTTGGTGTACTTTTACAAGAGTTTGACATTCTTTATATAGTCATAGAAGCAATCCACATATATAAACTATCAAATGTGAAACTGTATTATTTATAGAGTTGAAAACTACTCGATGTATGAAAGTTTTCTAAGGTGGGACTTTAACAATTTTTAAATTCACACACTAACATACTCTTTTATGTTCCAAACAATTATATTATATAAAAATAATAGTTTACTATTTTAGTAAGTTGAACTCTATAATTATAAATACATCCTCCACTATTTTCAACACAACACCCTCTAACTTCTTGCTTTTGCAGCTTCTTGAAATGACATCAAGATAAATCATATTCAAATTAATGTACAAAACGTTAATTTTGATATATAACAATAATATATCAAATAATTTTAGATTTATGAAATTTTTTATATATATTGTAAGACCCATAATTTTAAAGTATACTTTATGTATTTTTGTGTATTTTGGATTTTGGCTCGGATGCTTTTTAGCCAAAGTTATTAATATTTTGGAGTTTATATGATCAAAAAGATATTTTGATGCCAATTAGAATTACTCGTCGATGAATAAATTAAATTAACCGCGGTGAATCTTTTACGAAGGATTTAATGCGTTATGGGTGAAATGGTAAATTAACAAATATCTAGATATTTTGAGATATTTGTTAATTATATATATATATATATATATATA
>NC_021164.2:4398353-4425655 GCF_000331145.2 Cicer arietinum | reverse complement strand
TATAAAAAGGAAAGAAGGAAAAAGGAAGAAAGGAAAAAGAAAGGAAAGAAAGAGAAAGGAAAGAAAACAAGATTTTCCATCTTCCTCTCCCTGTCTCGCGCGCAAATCCCTCCTTCTCCTCCATTTTCGTTTTTCTTTGCTTCCTTTAAGTTCGAGAATTGAAACCCAAGGCTAGTGGGTGAGAAAGACTAAGTTCTCAACTCCTTCCTCCTTCTTGGATTCGAAAACGGAGTTAGGGATTTCAAAACCACCAAACACAAACCTCTCCGTTTCATCTAGATCTAAGCTTCGTTTTGCGAAGAGATAGAAGAGAAAGTTGCTCACTACCACACTACGGTGCTAGGGGACCAACTTGGAGGCGACGTTGCGAGCGGAGATTTTTACCGGATCTACTCGCGGTACTGTAATCGAACGTGAAAGCTAACGTGAAGGTAAGGGCTCCTTCCAAACTTATCTGTGGTTGTGTGGAAAGGAATTTGTTAGGGTTGAAGTGTTGATTTGGGGGAAAATGGATCTAAGACTTTATGGGTAAAATCTTAGAGTTAGGTTTTGGTTTTATTGATGAATGTTTCGTAAAAAATGAATTTAAAATCATTTATGTATGATTTTGAGTAAATGAAACTTGTTGTGTTTGAGTGGTGGATTGTGTTGATTTGTGTTCGTCGTATTTGTCGTGTTCTTAATTAATACTGATGAAATTTGTTGTGTGTATGGTTGGATTATGTGGAGAAATGAATTGATGTGTTTTGGTATGAGTTGTGGATTGGATCTGATAATAGGTTTGAGTTGTTTTGTGTGGAATTTGAAAACCATTAGAGTTAAACGAGTATTAAGAATGGGGAATCTCTTAATGTCTACGTTTACTTAATGTTGGCGTGAAAACCATTAGAGTTAAACGAGTATTAAAAATGGGGAATCTTTTAATATCTCGGTTTACTTAATGTTGTCGTGAAAATCATTTAAGTTAAATGAGTATTAAGAATGGGGAATCTCTTAATGTCTACGTTTACTTAATGTTGGCGTGAAAACCATTAGAGTTAAACGAGTATTAAAAATGGGGAATCTTTTAATATCTCGGTTTACTTAATGTTGTCGTGAAAATCATTTAAGTTAAATGAGTATTAAGAATGGGGAATCTCTTAATGTCTTGTTTACTTAATGTTATCGTATGATTTTGAGGAAATGAGATTTGATGTGTTTGAGGGGTATGTTGTGATGATTGTGTTCTTCGTATTTGACGTGTTTATAATCAATGCTTATGAAATTTGATATGTGTATGGTTGGATTTTGTGGTGAAATGAATTGATGTGTTTTGGTGTGAATCGTGGATTGAATTTGATAATATGTTTGAGTTTGTTTTGTGTGGAATTTGAAAACCATTTAAGTTAAATGAGTATTAAGAATGAGGAATCTCTTAATATCTTGTTTACTTAATGTTTGTTTTTGGAAAATCGTTTAAATTAAATGAGAATTAAGAATGGGGAATCTCTTAATGTCTTGTTTATGTAATGTTTGTTTTGGAAAATCGTTTAAGTTAAATGAGAATTAAGAATGGGGAATCTCTTAATGTCTTGTTTACTTAATGTTTGTTTTGTAAATCGTTTAAGTTAAATGAGTATTAAGAATGGGGAATCTCTTAATACCTTTGTTTACTTAATGTTTGTTGTTAAAATCATTAGAGTTAAACGAGTATTAAAAATGAGGAATCTTTTAATATCTCAGTTTACTTAATGTTTGCAGTGGAAATCGTTAGAGTTAAATGAGTATTAAGAATGAGGAATCTCCTAATATCTACATTTACTTAATGATTGTAGTTCGAATTGTAAGAGTTAAATGGGTATTAAAAACGGGGAATCTTTTAATATTTTCCTTTACTTAATGGTGTTTGTCCGTGAGAGACTACACCCCGGTAAATTGTGTTTGTCCGTGAGAGACTGCACAGGTGTTTGTCCGTGAGAGACTACACCCTGGTAAATTGTGTTTGTCCGTGAGAGACTGCACAAGCGTTTGTCCGTGAGAGACTGCACAGGTGTTTGTCCGTGAGAGACTACACCCTGGTAAATTGTGTTTGTCCGTGAGAGACTGCACAGGTGTTTGTCCGTGAGAGACTACACCCTGGTAAATTGTGTTTGTCCGTGAGAGACTGCACAGGTGTTTGTCCGTGAGAGACTACACCCTGGTAAATTGTGTTTGTCCGTGAGAGACTGCACAGGTGTTTGTCCGTGAGAGACTACACCCTGGTAAATTGTGTTTGTCCGTGAGAGACTGCACAGGTGTTTGTCCGTGAGAGACTACACCCTGGTAAATTGTGTTTGTCCGTGAGAGACTGCACAGGTGTTTGTCCGTGAGAGACTACACCCTGGTAAATTGTGTTTGTCCGTGAGAGACTGCACAGGTGTTTGTCCGTGAGAGACTACACCCTGGTAAATTGTGTTTGTCCGTGAGAGACTGCACAGGTGTTTGTCCGTGAGAGACTACACCCTGGTAAATTGTGTTTGTCCGTGAGAGACTGCACAGGTGTTTGTCCGTGAGAGACTACACCCTGGTAAATTGTGTTTGTCCGTGAGAGACTGCACAGGTGTTTGTCCGTGAGAGACTACACCCTGGTAAATTGTGTTTGTCCGTGAGAGACTGCACAGGTGTTTGTCCGTGAGAGACTACACCCTGGTAAATTGTGTTTGTCCGTGAGAGACTGCACAGGTGTTTGTCCGTGAGAGACTACACCCTGGTAAATTGTGTTTGTCCGTGAGAGACTGCACAGGTGTTTGTCCGTGAGAGACTACACCCTGGTAAATTGTGTTTGTCCGTGAGAGACTGCACAGGTGTTTGTCCGTGAGAGACTACACCCTGGTAAATTGTGTTTGTCCGTGAGAGACTGCACAGGTGTTTGTCCGTGAGAGACTACACCCTGGTAAATTGTGTTTGTCCGTGAGATTGGCTCAGTAGAAATTCTTATTTTGAGTTAGATAACCGATTGCTCAATTGATTTATCAATGTTTTATTCAGTTATGTATTACTTGATGGATTGAGAACTCTATTTTGATTCCATTTTTAATTGGCAAGCATTATATGAACTTTTAGCATATTGGAAATCCTTTTAAGGTGCATGCTTAGTTGAAAGGTTATTTTGTGCATTTAAAAACTTAAATGTTATGTGTTAAATGTTAATTTTGGTTGGTGACCCTTTACAACTATTGTGGAAATCTGGGCTTTGCCCTCAGATGAGAGCCAGGACGATCCTACCGGTTCGTACCCTACGGATGGGAATGTAGATGGGAATGCTTGACTGGAGCTATGTTAGGAGGATCTCACGGGGGAACGTGGAGATCACTCAGGGTGTATAGCTATAGTTTTTTTTGAAGAATGATCAGATTAGGATGACATAGAGCGAACATATGTTTTTTGGATTACGTTATTTTCATTTGGAAAACTATACCTATACTAATATTGTCTGTTGACATTTTATTATGATGGGGTCTATGTACCACCTTTTGAAGTGTAAACACTTTGGATTCGTATTTTGAGAAACTTTTCCGCTGCTTGTAAATTATAATGACTTAATTATTTATCCAAAGTTATTACCTCATTTATTTCTCTGTTTTATTTTAATTTTTTTTGAAAAAAAAATACACCCTCGCTTTGAAAATCAGGGTGTTACATACGATATAACCTTTTGATCCAAAGAAAGAGGTTGAGCGAATTTTGGATTGAGATGATCTAAACTCATGGACATATCTATATTATAGATTGTCCCTCCATTATATTTTGATATTTTTAAATGTGTAAGGTGTTGTTATAATGGTCTTAAAATAGAGTGCAATTATACATCACATGATTGACTTAACATCTAAACTACATTGACACCCCAAACCACACAACATCTCAACTATACTGGCACTCCAAGTCAATCATCTATCATTTGCAGCATTTTAAAATATTAATAAAAATGAAGAAGAAAAAATTCAAGAATTTTGGGAGACTATACCAAAACCCAATAAATTAATCCTAAAGGATACAAGCTAATTCCTCATTAATTTTTTTTCTTCAAAACTATCTCGATAAAACTCTTATTAGAAAAATCCACAGAGATAAAACTATGGTGAAGAAAAAAAATGTAGTAAATATCTAACAAAAGATATCTCAATATTTATTAATTATATTTCTTTACATACTATTATATTTTAAAATTGTAATATTACTTTCTCATTTTCAATATTATCAATTTTCATTTTTTGTATATAAACAAATACAATCATTCAGAAATTCATTATATTTAAATGTTCCTTCATTATTTTTAATGATATTCTTATTTATTTAAAGCTCACTAGCTTATTTCTTTTTGTTTGGCTCTTGTTGTAGTTGTAGAGATAAAAGTGTAATAGATTAATTTTCAACAATTTAATTGCAGTGTAATAGTTTTATATTAAAATAAACTCTTCAAAATGTTTATCATAAAAAATAAAATCTCTGATTTATCTATGAATTCAAAAAATTATGCATATTTTTCTGCGGAAATCAAATTCATGTAGATTTTCATGTAAAATTACCAGTGGATTCAGGTAAAATTAACTAAGGATTCTAAAATCTTTAGGAAATAAATATCCACCAAAATTTGGAGTTGAAAAATTATTCCATAAACAACCTACTTTGTAATAGTGATTAATACGATTTTTAAAAAATAACAATGAAAAATATATATTAACATTTGCTGAGTGACATTCCTAGATTCGCTCTTATTTATATATAAAAAGGGATGTGTGTCGGTAATAATAGCTACATGGAAAATGTCTCACAATTTTTTAATAATAGGACTTAATTAGTAATTAGTATACTTTGATTGGGGGACAATATCCTAAGTCAGTCAACTAGCTTTCTTAATTATTTAATAAAATAGTATATAATAAGATGAGAAATATCATTAAGTCAAGAGAGTTGGTAAAATATAAGTTGAGTGGCTTTTATTTAAATCATTTGTTTGAAGTTTTGACATATTATATTGTAATGTTTGAAATAAGGAAGTTGAAATTTCAATTGCGCGTAAAAAAGATTGTAAGAGCAAATTCTTTGTAACTACCAATTGTATCAATCAATCAATTAATCCAAGTAAACTAAAATAATAAGCCTAAATGTGTGCTTTCCTTGGATCTTCATGTTCAATTTTGTTGAAATAGGACAAACGGTTCTTTAAACATGAAAAATAATTTAAGTAGGTTATTTTTACTATATTTAGAAATTATACATTTGAAGTAATAAATAGAATATGTAATTGTAGAGGTTATTTCATCATAAACAACCCTTTGTTGTATAGTTTGTCTCATAACCAGAATGTTAAATGAGATTACACAATTCAAATAATCATCTTGGAAGAAAAGTTGTGGTAGGAATACAAATTTATCTGGAGTCCAAATAAGAAATGTCAAAAGTCGTTTAAAAATTCATAATTGTTTTACAAATATAAATACTATGGCCCGTAGTTAGTTTTGAAAAAAAAAATTATTCATCAAATTTATTTTTACTATTTAATACATTAAAAAATAAATGATATGATAAAGAAAAAGAGCATGGATATATCTATATTAAAGATTGTTCCTCCATTATGTTTTTGATATTTTTTAAATGTGTGAGGTGTTGTTATAGTAGTTTTCAAATAAATAAAACTTACAAAAACAATTTTAAATGTGACTTTTATTAATGATTTTGGTCTTTAGTTAATTAATTTAACCCTCAAATATTTATTTTTGCTATATTATATATATATATATATATATCAAGACATAACTTATAAAATAATAAGAGAATACTTGTAGAATAAAAAAAGATAAATAATGAAGGGATAGTATCATTACAAAAATTAAACTATTTTATATCTATAAAATTGAAGATATCTCAACTTTTTTTTTTCTAAGCAAAAATAATGCAAAAATGTCACATAATTAATTTGACATCTCAACTATATTGATACCTTCAATTAATCACTTATCATTTACATTATATTTCAATTCTATTTTATAATAATATTTTTAAATATGTCAAATATTGATGTACATCAATTTGTTTAAATTACAAAAAATACTAGTAAATTTATGATTTAATATAAAAAAGTTTAATATTATAGTAATAAAAAATTTATTTATATTTAATTATATAGATCGGCTTAATAAATATAAAATATTTTTTTTAGTATCTTTAACCAAACTTTTTTAACATAAATAGGCTCTTAAAAAGGTCTTAGCCTAACTTATATTAGTATGGTTTAGACTATATATTTAATTATATAGTATGGCTTGGACTAACTACAACTATCATAGACTAGATAATAAATCAGAAAATTCCAATAAAAAATGCATGAATGATATGGGTTATGGTAGATTGGGTACAATCATCAAGTTATAATTTCAAAAAAATTGAAAAATAAGTTGTCGTATAATTTTTATTTTATAATATGTTGTACAAGTTTGTATAAACCGTAATAAAGTTATATACAAGATAAGAACAACAGAATTATATAAAGATACATAAAATTAGAAAAATATTTGTTTGTGGTCATCAAACAAAGACTATAGTTGGAAACTAAGTTTTCCTTCAAATAGGTGATTCATTCAATTCATTCACCATGTATGTTAAGTTTTATTACTTTTCTATTTTTTTTTAATATATATTTTGTTTTGTACTACTCCAAAACACACTTCAGATTGATTCCAAGTCAATACAAATATAAAACTTTGTTCCAATGTGAGTGGTCACCATGCAAAGACCAATAAAAATAAGTTTTGCCTTAAAACAATCTATACCATATTGTTTATTCAATTTGGCTATAAATATTTAGGCTATGTTCTTCACCATTTCATGAACTCTTTATTTTCTTTCGAGTAAACTATATATTAACACTTTCCACAAAATATGCATTTATCAAGCAAAATCAAATCATCAATGGAATTGTTGCTTCTTTGTTTAAATCTCTTACTCTTCCATTTTCCATTTTCTTCTTCTTTCAATTTCTTATACCATCATGAAGAAAGAATTGCTTTGCTTCAATTCAAGTCCTCCCTCACTACTATGGATATGGATTCATATTATTACAGTTGTGATGAACCTCTTCAAAAAACAACTACATGGAAAAACAATACAAATTGTTGTTCATGGCATGGTGTCACGTGTGACACCAGCTCCGGTTATGTGATTCACCTCAACCTTGGTTGTGAAGGTCTTAAAGGTGTAATTCATCCTAACAATACTATTTTTCGTCTTACTCACCTCCAAACACTAAATATTTCTTACAATGATTTCTCAAACTCCTATTTTCATTCTAAGTTTAGTGGATTTATGAGTCTCACACATCTTGATTTGTCTAATAGTTACTTTCGAGGCGAAATTTCTCCTCAAATATCACACCTTTCCAAATTAACATCTCTTCGTCTCTCTGAAAATTATGAGTTAGTTTGGAAAGAAACCACCTTGAAGAGGTTTGTGCAAAATGCAACAAATTTAAGGGAGTTATTTTTGTATGGCACGGATATGTCAACAATAAGAACAAATTCCATAGATTTGATCTTCAATCAGTCTTCCTCTTTGGTTACTCTTAATCTTGGATCAACAAAATTAATAGGAAATTTCAAAAATAACATTCTATGTTTACCAGGTATTCAAGAGCTAGATATGTCATCTAATAATGGACTTGAAACTCAACTTCCAGAATTTAGTTGCAGCATTTCTCTTAAAATCTTGGATCTCTCTGAATGTCAATTCCAAGGGACAATTCCTCTATCTTTCTCTAACCTCACACATCTTACTTCCATAAGCCTCTTTAACAATCTCCTTAACGGTTCAATTCCACCGCCACTTTTAACTCTTCCACCTCTCACTTTTTTGTATCTCTATAACAATAAACTCAGTGGCCAAATCCCAAATGTATTTCCCTTGTCAAACAAATTTCAAGAATTATTTTTGAGGAATAACAAAATTGGAGGTGAACTTCCAACATCACTTTCAAACCTTCAACATCTCATTCGCTTCGATCTTTCATATAATTCATTTAGCGGGCAAATTCCAAATGTGTTTAGTGGAATGGCCAAATTGCAAGAACTCAATCTAGGTTCAAACAATTTACAAGGACAAATTCCATCTTCATTATTTAACTTGACTCAACTTGATACATTAGATTGTTCTTTTAATAAATTAGAGGGTCCTCTACCCAAAAAAATTACAGGGTTCCAAAAGTTAATTGAATTGACTTTAGAAAACAACTTGATACATGGAACCATTCCTTCATGGTGTTTATCTTTGTTTTCTATGGTAAATTTAGATCTATCAAATAATCGACTAACAGGGCATATCAGTGCAATCTCATCACATTCCTTAGAGGTGCTATATCTATGGGGCAACAAACTACAAGGAAATATTCCAGAATCAATCTTCAACCTTGCAAACCTAACTCAACTATTTCTATCATCAAACAACTTTAGTGGTTTTGTCAATTTTCAACTCTTCTCAAATCTTCAAAATCTTGAATATCTGTACCTTTCAGATAATAGCCAATTGTCATTGAACTTTGAATCCAATTTCAATTTCTCTCGACTAAGAGAATTGGGTTTGTCTTCTTTGAGTTTAACTGGAATACCCAAATTATCAGGAAAACTTTCGAATTTGTCATATCTTGATCTGTCCAATAACAAACTTAATGGAACAGTGCCTAATTGGTTGCTTGAAACATCAACGTCTTTGAACCTCTCTCAAAACTTGTTCACTTCAATAGACCACTTCTCAAAGAAGCTTGATTCTATTGATCTTAGTTTCAACCTATTGGCTGGTGACCTATCTTTTTTGTCAGATTGCAATATGAGTTCACTTCGAATACTCAACTTGGCAAACAACAATTTGACAGGTACCATTCCACAATGTCTTGCTAATTTATCATCCCTTCTAATTTTGGATCTACAAATGAACAATTTTCTTGGCACTTTGCCAAATAACTTTTCAAAGGACTGTTCTCTTGAAACTTTGAATCTCAATGACAATCAATTAGAAGGCCATTTGCCTATATCTTTGTCCAACTGCAAAAACTTGGAAGTTTTAAACCTTGGCAACAACAAAATACAAGATTATTTTCCATATTGGCTTCAAACTATAGATGTTTTGAAAGTGCTGATTTTGAAAGACAATAAATTTCATGGTTCCATTGCTAATCTAAACATCAACAATCCATTTCCAAATTTAATCATTTTTTATATCGCCGGTAATAATTTTAGCGGTATGTTACCAAAAGACCTTTTCAAAAATTTTGTAGCCATGAGGAGTTATAATGGCAGATTCCATTACATGTCAATTTTATTGGGTGGTATCGACAGACCAATTTCTCAACTAAGCATGTACTATGATTATGTGTCTTTGGCAACAAAAGGGATCCAATTGAAATTTGTGAAAATTCCAACAATCTTTGTAAGCATTGATTTGTCAAGAAATAAATTTGAAGGAGAGATTCCAAATGTCATTGGAGAGCTTCATGGACTCATAGGGCTTAACCTTTCCCATAACAGACTCACTGGTCCTATTCCTCAATCCATAGCAAACTTGAAAAACTTGGAATCATTGGATCTTTCCTCAAATAGGCTTAGTGGTGTGATTCCTTTAGAATTAACCAATTTAATTTATCTTGGAACCATGAATCTTTCTAATAACCATCTTGTGGGAGAAATACCTAAAGGAAAACAATTTGACACATTTTCAAATGGTTTCTATGAAGGAAACTTGGGGTTATGTGGATTTCCTTTGACAATGAAATGTGGACCTGAAAAAAAATCTTCACTTTCATCAAAGTTTTGGAGTGAAGATAAATTTGGATTTGGATGGGAACCAGTGGCAATTGGATATGGATGTGGAGTGGTGTTTGGAATAGGGCTTGGAAGTTGTATGTTTTTAATGGGAAGGCCTAGATGGCTTGTGGTGTTGTTTGGTGGCTATCCTAAGAGAAGAGTGAAAAGGAGAACAAGAGTGAGGAGTACTCATGCTTCAACCATGAATCAGATGATTCAAATGTCATAGTTTTGTTGTTGTGGTTATTTTCTATAGAAAGTTAGTTTTTACATTCTATTTGAAAAAAGCTTGATGTGAGTGTGGCAATCTTGTCACACTTATTTGACTTAGCTAGTTTGATTTTGGGTTTGTAAGTTGAATTGTATTGTGTTTTTTATATGGTCATTCTACAGCATGTGTGATTGATTGTAATTTAAGAAACTTTGCCTAATAACTCATATTTATAGGGTCTTTTTTTTTTTTTTTTTTTTTATTGAATTCTCTTATAATATTTCATTGATTTTCTAATGCTAGCATATCTACTATGATTTAATTTTAATTTTGGTTTCATATCAACTTTTTCAATGCTTATGTAATCTTTAGCTTATATATATATATATATATATATATATATATATATATATATATATATATATTATGCAAAGATATTAAAAATAATTAATTTTAGAACATATTCAAACCATAATTATTATGACTACCGCCCAGTAAGTAATGTTTCCAGTATTTAGAGAGAATAGATTAATTACAATAAATTAATTACATTACATGTAAAAGATTGGGCGGGAAAGCATAGCCATTTAGAGAGAATAGAATTAGGGTTAGGGTTAAATGGTAAGAAGACTTAGTAGGATTTTTAGATTATATATATATATATATATATATATATATATATATATATATATATATATTATGCAAAGATATTAAAAATAATTAATTTTAGAACATATTCAAACCATAATTATTATGACTACCGCCCAGTAAGTAATGTTTCCAGTATTTAGAGAGAATAGATTAATTACAATAAATTAATTACATTACATGTAAAAGATTGGGCGGGAAAGCATAGCCATTTAGAGAGAATAGAATTAGGGTTAGGGTTAAATGGTAAGAAGACTTAGTAGGATTTAGAATTTAGATAGTATAGATAAAGATGAAATCATCATAACCTACTTCTTAATAATGAGTGTCAAGGTAATTAAAATCGAATCAATCTACTCAATAAGTTATATTGAGAATCAAATCTAAGTTTAATTTAATTTAACCTCACAATCAAACTGCACTGAAGAAAATTATAAACCGATCAAAAATTAGAAAAATCGGTTAATATCGGCGGTTGGGCCGGTTATGATTATCGAATTGAATTTTTTTAGGAACTCAATTTTTCTTATAATGGGAATACTCCTTGTTTTCTCATTAATACATTTTGATTATGTAAAAGGAAGAAGAAAAAAAATAGGTCTCCTGATGTAGCCCAACCATGATACAACACCACCATTTTATTTATTATTAAGGGTAATGTAAATTAATTTGGATTCAGCTTTGATGTGTAATAATTTAACTTTATAGGTTAACTTATGATATTTTATGTGGAATTTAATTTTAATGGTGTGAATTTATGTTATGCAATATTTTTTTTAATATATTAGTAAAAAAATTAAAAATATATATATTTAATTAAAAATAGTCTGATATTTGAACCTTGAACGAGTAAGCACACTTGTTCAATAGTGACTCTTATTTTGATTACTTTGATGATTATTAGAAGAACTCATCATAGTCTCTTTTATTATTTATTAATTCAAATTCATGTAAATTATATTATTTTAAAAATAAATCTCGCATAAAAAGACGAGACCTACATAAATTTTACATTATAAGAATTATAAGAGAGTGAATGCTAAAAAAAATAGAGTTTTCTTTCGGTATTTATATTAAGATCAAAATTACAACAAAACCGGATCTCTATTTGATGGTAGACCTCCCTTTTTTAAATTTCCTTAACATTTTGAACTACAAAATATTGGGTCATGGCTACAATTCAAGGCAGCCCATTAACAAAATACAAGACATATCAATCAATTCATTCAAATTCATGATGAACTTTATCATTAAACTCCAATCACATGTAAAATTCATTGTAAATCATTATTCATTGATTAACAAGAAATATGCAATGAACATCATAAATATGTTCCACATTGACATAAGAAATACTTGTATGTACAACTCTAAGCCATTGTAATTCTTGTGGACATATACAAACTTTAATCGTCTGATTCATTTTGGTCTCTTACGTTCGGGATTTAAAGTGTCATCTACGGTATCTTTTACATAATTACCCACTCTGTTCAAGTTTTTTGCAACGCCTGATGCCACTATGCTCGCATTTCTTATAAATCTGCACATAATGAATCAAAATGGAGTTAGTATTCTCATAGGCACACACACACATAGATCTTTATACAAAAGTGATTGGCTACACTGATAATTTATGCTTGCCTGTTAAAGAAATTTTCTCCTTTGAAATGTTGAGGCTTAGAACTTTGAGGTTGAGGAGTACTAGTGTGTTCATTCTCTAGAAGAATAAGACCAAAAATCATGAAATGAAAAGACAGAAAAATACTTAGCAATAAGTATTATGCAGAGAGGAATGATAGTTATGCAGCAACAAAAAACATATTATAGAAAAACACAACTATGATTTACATCTTTATATATAGGTTTGTGATTATGAAAGTGTTTGGATAAATTTCTCAACAGGAATTTATGGATATAGAAAAATTAACAAAACTTTACAATAACTACAATGTTTTAAAATAGTATCTTTGTCCAAGTTGAAATTAGCTTCTGCATCCCAATTTTTTTTAGAAACTCTGATTTTAACAATTTTTCATAAACACCAATAAGCTTGTATGGATATTTTTTTTTTTTTGCAACTAAAAAAGTTAATTAATTGAGAAGCTCTTATAAACTAAAAGTTAATTCAAACTTAAAGATAATGCAAGAAAATTAATCATTACCTTCACTTTTATATGCAGGAGCAGGATCATGATCAACAGGGGACTCTGGAGGCTTCTCATTTATCAACATCTGCAACATGAGTTGAGGTAGTCAGAAACTTATATCACATAAATTTAGTGCAAGATAAACCTTGTAAACTATCAAGCACGGACACCTCTTGGAATTTAGGCCTTTCGTGTGTTCGACACCTGTACGACACCTCAAATAAATGTTCCAAAAATAAAACTTATTTTATTTCGTTTCAACATACCTTAGACTCTCAGAACACATCTCAAACATAACTAGAGTGGTTAAAAATGTGTTAAAGCAATGATGATTAATGACGACGGTCAAAAACATGAAATTTAATTACAACATGTTTAGTTTTTCGACAGTAGATGAATCAATGAAAGTGAAAAAACTATCATATATGTATCGGTTCTTATATTTTTTACATTAGTAGTATGAAAGTGTCTATATTCGTGTCGTGTCAAGTGTCCGTGTCGGAATCTGTACTTCATAGCTTATTAATTTTCCTATCAATATAAACTAAGAGTTTGTTTGGATTGACTTATTTAAACTTATCTACGAATATAAGCACCTGAATGAGAGAGCTTGGGTAAACTGCTTGTGACACATTCATAAATGACTTCAAGCTTAATTCCATAAGCTCTCGAGAATAGTTTATGAAAACAGCTTAACGCTGATACGAAAATAATTTGACTATTTTATTATCTTTTATTATAAAAATAGATTATACTATAAACATTTTAATTAGAAAGAACTGTTTATGAAATCATGATGAAAAAGGGGTTGAGATATAAACCTCAAGACCAGCAACACAAATAGGAAATTTGGATACTTGTTTGTGTGAATTAGCTGAAATATTTTTGTTGTCTAAGTAGATGGAATATCCAAGACAAGTATAGTTGAAATTTGAAAGATTTGTGCGCAGCTTTGACTTATCCAAATCAGCTTTTCCAACTATGTGAGAAGGAACTGAAAAAACATGCATGAAAAGAACATCATCAGCATTTAATAATAGCATAAAAGTGTACATATCCACAGTATGAAATAATTTTACTCTAATAATTCAATCTGTCACATAGTATTTGTACAATTTATAATTGAAAGATGGTATAAAATTGCTTTACATTTATTTTCATTCAATGATTTATGAAATATAAGACTCTTTGTTATAAATTTTTTAAAAGAATTATTTTTTAGAGTTTCAAGCTGTTTTTTAAATTTTTCTAAAAATATCAGAATCTTGAAAATTAATTTAAAATAAAAATTTATTTTGAGCAATATCTCATAAAAATCAATTTTTTATAACCAATTTGTTTTTTAAAAAAATGATTTTTATTATAATTGACAAATGCAAAATAAATTTTAAATTTTCTTAAAAAACATCTAAAAAAAAACATAAAATCACTTTTTTTATTATAATCTGTAATAGTAAACTTTAAAGTTTATTATGATAGGAATTAAAAAAAGTCTAATGTCAAATAGAATCACAGTTCAAAACCTCTATGCACTTTCTGATGTTACCTTATTGGAAATAAAACAGTAACATAAAATCAAAAAAGAAAAAAAAAAGAATCAAAAGCAATAAACCTTCAATTCCAATTTATTAATATTCTTGGAATGATTTCCACATGAAAGTAATGATTTTTGGCAATAAACAAAAAATGAACATTGAAAATAAAAGAAATAAAAAGAAAAGAAAGAAGCATAGAGAGAAAGAGACAGACATTGGTGAAAGGTTTGGGAGATGCCAAAGCAAGTAGGGTTATTTTTGGAATTTGAATTGCGAATTGAAGAATAGTATAACCATCCTTTACACGATTTCAATTTTCTTTCATTTTTGTTTGGAGGATGAGACTTTCCTTTTGATGCTTCCATTTCTTGCCAATGTTACGAGTTTCAATAACAATTTCACAACTTTTGCTACTTTTTTTATTTTATTTTCTTGCAGCGCCTCCACCAACCAAGAATACCAGTATCTTTGTTATATATATAAAAGCAAAAGTGATTTTATTATTTAAAAATCATTTTTGGAGATTTTAAGAAAAACAAATGTTGTTTTAATTGAAAAAAAAATATTAATTATGAAAAATGATTTTTTTGATACATTACTAAAATTAGCTTTCTAATTATTAATTTTTGGATTTTTTTTCCAAACAATTGTAGTAAATAGATGAAAATTTTCGAAAGTGATTAATTTAAAAAAAAATATTTTTTATCAAAATAAGTTGTATCAAATGGGATATTAATTATTGATTTGGTTCTTACAATTATGAGTTAATTTGAATTTAGTGTCTCTAAATTTTGTTTGTCTTATATACCTAAAAAATAAAAATATTTTTTTTGTTTTAAAAGAGATGATAAATTTCATCATAATTAACTCATACATTTGTTTAGATTCGAACTCGGGACAAAAAGTTCACTTTAATAATATCCATATTTACCAGTTGAATTAGAATTTAAGGAATTTGAACTCTAAAAAAAAATTAATATTAAAAATAATGATGTGACATATACTTGCTGAATGTGGCAAGATTAAAAGTATACAAATGATTGATACATTATTTGTGATTAATTAGAATGATTAAATATTTAATATAAAACAATTAATTGAATAAAAATTGAACTAGAAAGTGATAGAATGGGAGGGTTTCTTCAATTTTTAAAGTTTCAAAAGCGAGAAATTATGAAACGTGAATTACAATTTCTCTTATTTATGAGAAATGCAGATCGCAGTTTCTCTGTGGTAAATTTGTGTATGTGTTCGTCTTCTCCTTTGTGTTCGGTTTGTTTTTTGCATTTTCATTTTTCCAAACTAGAAAACCCTAATTCCTTATTCAATTTGTTCTTATTTTGATTTTAATTTTAATTGAAATATTTGTTTTCCAATTTTAATATTTTGGAATAATTGTAAAAATGACTCCAATTATGCCAAGTTAGCAATGTTATTCTGCATGTAAAACAAAAAGAAATTAAGGACTGGATTTAAAATAATTCATATTTGTAGGAATCAAATCAATAATTAAATTTTTTGTTATTAATATACTTTTAAATAGTTAATATTAAAAATTAACTGTTAATTATATTAGAAAGGAGAATTGAATTTGTGTTTATCCAACTTCAGACTACAAAATCATCTAATGACTTTTTATACACGCACGTAATATTGATGGTATTTAGTTGACATCGACAACTTTATTGATAAAAATATTTATCCTTTATGATTTTTTCATTGTTTCAATGATCCTTAAAATAATTTCAGTAAAGTATAAAAAAAATTTACATACAAATGTTTTACTGAAAAGTGGAATGGAAAAAAACTAAATTCTAACAATTTCACTAATACTTAATTTTGTTTTATATTAAATATCTAAATATTTTTAATTATGTATTATTTATCTTAACATCTTAACACCACCATATCATTCGTACATATACGATTATATTATTAGTTAAGAATTCTATTTGAATATAGAGTATATTATTGTGTGAATTTTTAAAAAAAACATTGTTAAAGTCCCACAGAAATAATTTTTTTTTTAAGTCCCACGGAAATAATTATTTTTTTTAAGTCCCACATTAAAAAACTCGAGTATTTTGAGTAGTTTTCAGTTCTGTAAATATTAAAGTCTCAAATTGGTTAGAAAACATATATAAGTTTGCTTCCATAACTGTATAATGAGTTTCAAATTATTGTGAAATGTACACCAAAGTTGGATGCATTTCTCAATTTTCTCTTTTCTCAATTTTATATTCTGCTCGCCTAATTTTCGAGCCACTTTTCCCTTGTCCCTTCGATTTTTAGAGCGGTTGTTATGTCATAGTTCATTTGTTTTTTAGAGCGGATGTTATGTCGTAGTCCTTTCGTTTTTGAGCGGTTGTTATGTCGTAGTCCATTTGATTTTTAGAGCGGTTTGATACCGTAGTTCTATCGGTTTCTAGAACGATTATTATATCGTAGTTACGAGTGGTCATAGTACCATATTGCGAGTGACTTTAATCGTCATATTTAGAGTGGCTTAAACCGCCATATTAAGGGTGTAATTCTAGAACGGTTTTTTATGGTGCAGTGGAACTCCGATACAGTGAATTTGGGCTGTTTTATCCTGGGGACTTCGTGGTTGATAGTTTGCCATACACAATTTAGGCAGTGTCGCGAAACGTCTTAAAGGGAGCGACCTAGTCCGCGACTCAATCCAATAATATCTTCGGTGACATAAATTGTGATTTTTAAATGATTTTCTAAACTCAAAAAATAACAAATTCGAAGTCTAACCATTACATCTTTATCAATTATCAATAATCAATTATCAAGATTACCGACTAGGGTGATCGTTACTCCACTAATTATATTTTATTATATGAGTACTCTCCACTTATCTTATGAAATTTATTTCTATAATTTATTCAAGGAGGACCTACGTTCATGCCAACGAAATCAAACATGTATGGATTAGTGAAACATCTTTGCATAATTTATTATCTGTTATATATGTTAAATTAGGTGAATTTTACCGATGATATTTATATAATTGGTTTACTATGGACTAATACTAACAAATTGTCGAAAGATCAGCCTCATCATCAAAGAGATAGAGATCATTAACCTCTTAAGCATTGGCAATCAACCTCCCCGATCTCAACTCTTGAAATTGACAATTAAATGGGTTAAAAATAGCCAAACAGATAAGATCTTGTGTTAATTTACTTATGGACAACAGGTTACATGACAAATTTGGAATATGAAGAACATTGTGAAGGGTTAGAGTTTTAGATATAGGGATATAACTAACTCCAACTATGGTGGAAAAAGTACCATAAGCTATCTTAACCTTTTTATGACCTGCACAAGTACTATAAGTGGAAAACAATTTTGAGCCATTTGTCATATGATCAGTGGCTCCAGAATCAATGATTCATGAAGTTTTAGAATTAGGTTTGGAACTCAAAAGAGCATAAGAGAAAGAGATACTTTTTTTAGCAAGAGATGATGAAGAAGTAACTGACATAGAGATAAAAAGCTTATATGGGTGCTATAGCTGTTCCATAGAGAAAGGAGTTGCCTTAAAGTTAACTTTATTCTCAACATTTTCTCCATTTGCAGCTTGGAAGGCCTTACCCTCTCCATTTGGCTTCTTATTCCAATTGGGTGGGTTTCCATTAAGTTTTTAGCAAGTTTCCTTAGTGTGTCATGGTCGTCTAGAATGATCAAACCAATGTCGTTTTTTTTCTTTCTCCATCTGGTTTGTGTCCCTTTGCAGCCATAACATAACTCTCAATTTCTTGCACTGTTGTACTATCAAAGTTTTGTAGCATAACTTTCCTTTTGAATTCCTCTCTCCTTAATTTAGAAAATATTTCCCTCAATGAAGACAAATGTTTTATGCCTAGAATTCAACCACGAACTTCATCATATTCTTGATTGAGTCCTAATAGAATCTTATGGACCCTATCATTTTCTTCTATTTTCTTAAATTTGTTTACATCTGGGGAGTTCTCCCAATCATCCTCAAAGCATTGGTCAAGTTCCTGTCAGAGGACAACCATGAGATTAAAGAATGTTGTGACATCCTTATCTCCTTGTTTGGAATGCCACAAATGATCGTAAGTTCATAAATATGTGAGGAGTTCTCCAAGTCAGAATAACAATCACGTACAACTTCTCACACCTCTTTGTGATGGGGACAAAGAAGGAATTGATGACGTGTCTAGTGGGACACATAGTGCACCTAAGGCATGGAGAGTGTATGTGAGAAAATCCAAGAAAGGTGAGCTGGCCCCATCACGTATATAGGGGAGAGAGGTTGGTAAGGAGGGCATAACAAATTCTGTTAATTGTTAGTGGAGAGAAGATTCTCTCTTATTGAAGTGAGCATAGCTCTCAGGAGTAAAAGGAAGGCTTGTTTCCTTTGCTCAATTTTCCTTTATCATCAATAAAATACACTACCATATGTTGATTAATCTCTTATTAATTCTTACTGCCACATTTATAAATTGAGGACCTATCACTTTGTCATGAAAATGAATAGGTAGAACTTCCAAATGGGTGATTCCATTGAGTGGATAAGCCACCCAATGATTAGGGAGTTCTCTGACTTCCATTTTTGATATGTTGGATTAGTCTACTCTAGTTGAGGAGTGTCTCCAGCCAAGTAGCTTAACTTTCCCTTGCCATCAAGAGCTAACTTCACAGTCTAGTCCCATTCAACGTAGTTTCTGTTGTTCAATTTTTAGAAGTTTTAAACCAAATTTTACGAAAAAGGGACATTTGTGGCAGGGGTTGACACGATTTTTGGGTCACCAATTTTTTTTTTCTAGTATTGTAGCAATGAGGAAATCATTCTCTTCAGTTTCTTTTAAGGACATGGTGAGCTTCCACTAGATCAAATCTGAAGATCTGATACCATGTGTTTTAGGGGGCGGATAGGTTAAAAACAAGAGAGGGAGGGAAATTTCTAATTGTAAATTAAAAAATAGAAACAATATATACTTATATATACAACGTTGTTAACTTACTGCAAGTTCTCTAATGAATACAGAGAATAAAGAAAAAATAAATTAGAGTGATTTGATTATTTCTCGTATTAGAACTTAGAGATTGAAATGAACATTTACACTTGATTTGCACACACACTTTATGATAACGAGGAAAAATGAATAAAATTGAACTTGATGATTATACGGATCTTTATTGATTACGAATGGTATTTATACATTTGACATTACAAGCTAAGTACACATAACTAACTAACCAAACTCATTTACACCTAATCTAGTTAGTTATAACCACCCCTTCTCAACTAAGTTGGTTTACACTTTAACATCCCAAAATACAAAAAGCGTTAAATAGAAAATTAACTAAAAAACACAATCAGATCATATTTGATTGCTAACTGTCAACAGTAGTTATGTTGCTTTTGTTTTAATGCAAAAATTCAATTGCATTGAACATTATTCTCTCTGCACATTGAAGAAAAGGAGAAGATTGTGCACAACATAAAAAAACATGTTCAGGGTTGGTTACCTTTATTTTGTTTACTTTTTCAGTTTGAAAATGATTCCCACCTTCAGACTGCACTGCTTCTGGCTACAAGATCAATTTGTCACAGGTTGCTTGTTTACAGTTTTCAAAGATGAAGTGGTTATTTGTAAATCTGTTGAAAAGATCTTAAACAAAAAGATTTTTCCAGAATATCTGTTTGATCTTTCTCCAATTGATTTATGAACAAACTAAAAAATCTCTTGGATGAAAAGTGTCATTGAGTTCCATTTTTCAAACTAAGTATGTGAATGTAGAAAATCTTCTTCCATAAAAGGAATATGAACAATGTGCTCAGAATGAGATTTACTATCAACCATTTCCATTTAAATTACACTATACAGTATATATGTGTGCTTGAGATCAAGCTAAGTAACTACTCCCTCCAAAATAGAAAAAAATAATCAAATTACACACATTAAGAAATATTAATGATCACATTTAATATATGCAATCTTAATTAAAAAAAAATTAAAGTCTATTGTCAAAATTACCCACGATCATTAATAAATTGAATCATTAGAAATATAAAAAGTTATATTAAATGAGGGATAGTTTGGAGATGTTATCCCTAAAGCTTTGTTTGATTTTAAATAACTAATAAGATAGTTGATAGCAGATGAATTAGTTGATAGCCAATAACAAATAAGCTAATAGAAATGTTTAATAAAATTAGCGGCTCAATTAGCTGCTTACAAATGTAAAATTATATAAAAAAACATTCTTAATTAATATTAAAACTTATATTAATTAAAGTATAAAATATTTTGAATTTAGCAATTCAATTTTTTTTACGAAAGTAATTTAATATGTTTTAATAATTTATAATTTATTAGTGAGATATACTTTTTATTTATTATTATTAAATTAATTTTCATTCGTTAAAATTTTATTTTAAAATATATTCAACATATATATAATGTTACTTTTTTTTTAGGGGACGATCTCATCTTTGATATTTCTGCAATTATAAAATATACTTATTTTAAATTATAATAAATTATAATGGGTAAAAAGGGGTTTTAGTTAAAATAAAAAAGACTAAAATTGACAGAAAAATGATAAGTTAAGCTACTTGAAGGAACTTAAAAATTGATGCACTAACTTAGTTATAGATAATGTAAGCCTATTTTAGGTCTAATAGTAATATGAGAAATGTTATATGTTTGCATTTCCATAAGTTGTAAGCACACTTGAGGAAGGTTTGGTTTGATTTTTAGTTCCTTTACATTGGGATTACGTTACAGGTATAAAATTCACACTATCTTTAAATATGGGAATGTGCTCAAAGTTTTTCAGTACAACCACATATCATGTGCAATATTAAAGAGATTGTGCTATCTCATTTTTGAAGATAAAATTGGTGTTTATCTTGTCTAATGCTCTAAGAATGTTGGAATATTTGGCAATTAGGAATTGTGATGAATTGAAGCATATAGTAATAGACACTGGAGATCATGACAGTTGTGGCAATAATTGGGGCAATATCTTCACTACATTGAAAAGTCATGACATGATGATCCGTAGGAAATAACCGACAGAGAAATACAACACCAAATGCAGTTTTAGTGGAGACTGGATGGTGAGCAAGCGATAGAGAAAATGAATGATAAGGATTCCAAATGATAAAATAAATACAAATTAGCCTTTTTAACTTTTTTTATTTATTTATTAGGTTAGTCGTTTATGTTTATAAAGTTTTAAAATATTTTCAGTCTTAACTTTATTTTAATCATTTTTAATTAAAGACTTTTAAAATTTTATTATAAATTCTATTATCGATTATATAAAAAATAAAATAATAAATTGTTATATAATTTCATGATATGGATTTAGAGAATTTTACATTTTATTTCAAAAATTATAATACGTATCTTACTCGAATTTACTAATTCAATTATTTTTCTATAAGTTAAAGGGTTATCCTTTTTTTGATTATTGCAATCAAAACCCTTAACAATTATATGAATTTATTGAAAATTTAAGGAGAATTTTGAATTTCAATGTTACTGTTTTAAATTTGGATCATCAATGTAAATATTTACAAATATAAATGACAAATTTAACAATAAACAAAATAATGACTAACTTATTATAAAAAATAAAAATAAAAATAAAATAAAATAAAAAAACAAAGATAAATGACTAATATATTATTTCTATATATCTTAAAAGACTATGAAAAGTATTTTGCCTACAAAATACAAGATTAAAAATAAGGGGTAACTTAACCCAATAAATAAAGGTATGTTAGAGTGTGTAAGGGTGCTTGCTACCTTATCATTCCTCTTAAAATTACTACCCTACAAGCTTAACAACATATGTAATTATTAATTGGTTGCCATCAATTAGCAATGAAGACAATAACTGCTTCACCATAGAATCCACCAAATAATGATCTTGAGATGCTTGATCCCTTAATAAAAAAATTCATTTTTCTTAGTGTAACTGCTCAGAGGGTGTTTTCTTCTTTACACTCAGAAATGGTGTAAACATCAATAGCACTGTAAGTCCTCCAGCAACATTCAGGACAAAGAAAACCATATGAGTGCCTGCAGTTAAATGCATTTAACAGTAAGTTTCAGCTAATAAAGCTAATAAAAGAAGTATATGTTAAAAAATGTTAAGTATATTAATGTCATTCAATTGTTGCAGCCTTTCTTTCTATTACTTTTGATATGATTATTGTGCTACAGATGATTGTTAGAGTCTGATAATAGCCTTTTTATGTAAAAGAATTATTTCTATTTATGGATTATAAACTTTTTATTATGTAAAAAAAAACATAAGTATTGTTTATTAATAGACATTGAAAAAAGTTGATATTGACTCATTAAAATTAGTTGAGCATGATACCTGGAAGGAAAGATGCATGCATACGTTTTTGTGACCAAGCTAATCTGCATTGATCAATATCAAAAGAAGAAAACTGAATATGTTATACTATTTTCAATTTATCATTGTAGTAAAAAATGAATTTTATATGTCAATGACGAAACATGTTTTGTAGGGATGAGTTAGACGGAAAAAAATAGAGAAATCGAAGAGACACTCACATTGCACCACCTCCAGCTGGACCAATTGCTTTGAATATTGACATACCAGTCATAGAAATGCCATTAGCTGCACCCCTTTGATGTTGTTCCTGTTTTTCCAAATCAACATGTCATTTATGTCATAATTTTCTTAAAATATAATCTCACCTTTTGGAATCAAATAAATTTAGGAATAAAAAATTACCACTGCTCTATTTTGCATAAGAAATAAACCAGTGATTACAGTCACCTAAAATCCAGCAAAAAGAATAGAATTAGTTATTAAGCTTGTAATACAGATAACTATAGTTAGAATCCTTATGTAGGTGAATTTATAATATAAGTATTTTATGTTAGAAGATATGGTCAGCAATAATTAGAAAGATTGCTGACCATATCTTTGATTACTCAGAAAAATTGTTATAATCAAGCTATGTATATGACATCAAGTAAGCCTTGGCGCAACGGAAAAGTTGCTGGCTTGTGACTTAGAGGTCACGAGTTCAATTCCTAGAAACAATCACTCTTAGTTGCGAGGGTTATGTCGATGACTAATCTCCACTAGAGAATCTGACTAACTATCTTTAGTGGCATCTTTCACTAGAGAATTTGACTAACTATCTTTAGTGGCATCTTTCACTAGAGAATCTGACTGACCATCTTTAGTGGCGTCTTTCATCCCAACTATGTATTTTCCGTCCTCAAGGCTTAAATCGAGCCCTTGCTACGTGATACAAGTTAAATTCCACTCTGACCAATGTTGGTCAATGCAACACATTTTAAAACTACATCACTCATGATTAATTAAATGAACAAAAAGATAAACTTACACTTAGAAGATTCTTGAGAAGGGAAGCAATATTAATAACCAAGTACAGTGTGATACCAGACAGCATTGCTATGAAGGGGTAACTTTGCAAAAGAGGTATGGACAAAACCTACACAAGGTTCCAAAATATTAAGACATTGTTAGAATAAGAACCAATGCAATGCCTAGTTGCATTAATTGCTTTGAATGGGGAAATCTTACTCCACTTATGCGAGCAAATCTTATAGGTCCAAAAGTTCTTTCCAATGATGGGTATACAGAAAGCTGGAAGACAATAAGACCAATACCTGTCCATTGCATATTGATCATTTGTAAGAAAAGGAATCCTAGTTCAAAAGAAATACATACCAAAAATGCAAACAAAGAAAATATGAGATTTGATCACGGAGTTCAGACGATTGAGTCTATGTCTCCAATTGTAGAACAATAGCAGTACTTTTCTATTATTCAAACTTAAGGTTACAAACTACAATTAATATGGTCCAGTTTACAAGTTTACTCGTCGAACCGCTCGAGCTGCCCACTTATTGTAAACTATGAGTCATACCAAACACTATTTGAGACGAGATCAGTAATTAGGTAGTATACATCTTAAAAAACAATGCACAAAACAATGTATATATATCGAGACTTTGAGTTATGATTATGGTTTGATATTGTGATGATACAAAAGACTAATCATTCATTCAATTGCTCATATTTTAACTATATAATCCTAATTTTGATTTAATAAGAAAAAATAATGAAACTAGTCCTAACTTGAAGGAAGTTATCATATGGCATCATGTACAAATACTCAAAAGTACATGTGCTATCTTCAAAGACATACATTTAGGAAGTAAATATGGTATTCCTAATGTTAATAGAAAAATTCTAGGGATGCATTGATATCAAAGATGTACCTGATATTGCAAGAACATTACCAACATCATCAGTTGAAAAGTTCAAACCCCCTAATCTTCTAGGACTAACAGCCCATAATGAGAAAACCTAATAAGAAGTAGAATGGTGTTCTTTACTTATAGCATATTAGATGAAAATATTTGCTAGAATGAGAAACCAATATAAATATGATGCATGGATGAATAGAAAGAAAGAGAAGTCAAAGCAGCATCTTTTAGCTAGATGTGTTAGCTAGATGTGTTTTGTCTTCTCTTTTAGCTAGAAGCATAAACTTGATTCTGGCTAAAAGTGACTTGAGTATAAGTGATTTATGCTTAAATACATTCGTGTACGTAAAAGTGAGTTAAACATGAATTCGAGACTAGAAATCAATTGTAGAGACAAAAGCTCTAAATTCTAGCTTCAAGTTAAAATTAAATCTAGAGGTAAAATCAATTATACTCGATGACATTTCAACAAGTCAAACTCAGTTCTACACCTCTAGAATCAATTTTGCCTCATCCAAAAATAAACCACACATATACTAAAAGTGTGTATGTTTACTTAGTGACATAAATTGATTTTTTATGTTTGGATACATTCATATAAAAGGAGTTGAACGGAAAATGTCAAACTAAAAATCAATTGTAGAGACAAAAGCTCCAAATTCTAGCTTCATGTTGGCATTAATTCTAGGGACAAAATCAATTCTTTTCGAAGACATTCAAACAAATCAAATTCAATTCTACTCCTCTAAAATCAATTTTGCATTAAAAATAAAACCAAACACAAACTACATAGGAATGGTACCTCTTGATAAGCAATATCATAAAGTGAGAAAATGCAGTAGACAATGATGGATGACATTAAGGGCCAGTTTAGGAAGAGGTTTTCATCTTTTTGGATTATTTTCTCTCTGACTTTCTCTTTGCTTCCATTTTCTAAAGCTTCAGCATCATTACTTGACTCATTGCTAAGAGGGTGGTTGTGTAGTGTTTCCTACAATTATGCAGGTATTTTAAACCAGTTAAATTGATTGGAAAGAGAAATATATATTCATAAAGTAGAAGTAAAAAGTAGGAGCTAAAACTATTAGAATTTAATGAAACTATAGGTGTAAAGTGTAAACTAACATTGCATGCATGTCCTATTTTCTCCAACTATTGATAGAGGAGGTTGAGATCAAGAGATGGGAGGAGGATTGAGATTTGACTCCCTAAAGTAAAGAATTAACATTGGTAGTGACTAATGTTTGGATTGGTTTTAAGTTTATCTATTGGCATAACCATTTGTGAAACTGTTTGAGAGAGCCAATTATTTTTATAAGCTCTCCAAGATAGCCTATAAAAACAGCTTATAATATATATGAAAACTGTTTGACTTTATTTTATCTTTTTTCATAAAAATAACATAATAAACAAATATTTATACGATAAATGCTTATATTAATTAAATTGTTTATCCAAACAGATCTTAATTACCATTCTTATTCTCAATAGTAAATCAATTATATAGATCCTATTTTTTCAGTTCCTATCATATTCATACCGGAAGCCAGATGCAGACAATTACTGCCACAAATGCAAAAATTGATATTGAAATGGAAGGCAAGAAATATGGATACCTGCAAGAAGATTTTTTTTTTACAATGACAATGATCAGCACATAGAAAATAAGGTAGAAAGGAAACAACTGTATTGTTAAAATTGTGACACTAAAAATCAAGAAAAAATACACTTACTTGTCCCAAAAGGAATCCTTTGGAAATAGATTTGGGTATTTCAGTGTTGGCTGCAATATAAATTTCACACAAAGTGTTACAGAAACAAGTAAAAGAGTGTTACAAAAATAATAGACATGTAACAATGCTTTGTATAAAATAAAAAAGAATGAATTTCTTAATTTTACCATTTATAGTATCAAGCACAACCTTCTTGTTTTAATTAATCTTAAAAATTGGGTTGCTTGTAACTCAAATCCTATAAAACCGACTTCTAAAGTGTAAATGTTTTTCCGAGTTATATCTCATCCGATATGAAACTCTCAGCACACCCTCTCACATCTAGAATTGGACATCTGGAACGTGAGAGTAACTCAACTCTATAGATGGAGCCTCGAATGCAGCTAGGTCTCGAAAGAAATTATGAGCTTTACTTCGTGCATAACTTTCATACCAATGTTAGAATTAATTTGAAAGGTGAGTAATGTCCCTCACTTATAAATACTTTTTCAGGTTTGCGAGACTCTCAATAATTAATTTAGAAGTTTAACTTGAATGGTAAATTATGTCTTGTAAAATAAGTCACCCATCTATATGCAAAATTCAAAGGCTATTCTTAAGATGCTATGAAACGCAGATATTGACACAAACATTGAATTTGATACTGATATGTCGATACTAATAATAATTTTAAAAAATAATTAAATTAATTGAATGTATTCAAGGTGTCTATGTTACGTCGGTATCGGACACCGACACGTGTTGGATACTGAGACAAGTCTAATATGTGATTTTTTTCATATGAGAAGAGAAAGAATAAAGAAGTACCTGAGCCAAATAACCTCCTAATGATGGTCCAATTATTAAGCCCATTCCCCAAGCTGCACTGAACTGAAATCATATCACATTATCCATTAATATAATGGACACATGCTGCTTTTTCTTTCCTTTCTAGACAAG
>NC_021164.2:4370956-4397434 GCF_000331145.2 Cicer arietinum | reverse complement strand
AAAGAGTGGGTTTACTTTCTAACATTTTTTTTTTCATTTTAAATTTTAATTTCTATATGAATAGTTGGATTGATATTTGATTATGGACTTTCCTTTATAATTGTGACAGACGGAAGATGGAAGCTAACAACAGAGAAAATATTTTTAGAAATAGCAAAAAATAAAGTTTTGAATTTTTTGAGATTTTTCAAAAATTTCCATAATTCCATCTTAAATATTTATTTTATCAATGAAAATGAAAACATAAAACATCATACCACTACTACTAAAAAACAATCTTTTAGCATCCAATTTAGTGTCAAGCATATGATAAATATTAGAGACACTTACTGTTGATAGTCCTAAAGCTTGCTTTTCTTCTCGAAAAATTTCGGAACAATAAGCCTATAAATAGAGAAAAATTAATTTAACAAAATCAAAATATACTAATTACAAACTTATAATTGTGCTCTAATATTGAAGGATGAAATATTGAAACATTATGTGTAATGTGTTCATTGAAATTACCTTCATTGGTCCAAGCAAACCATTCAAACATCCAAGAAAAAATCGTGTAATAACAGCCATCCAAAAACTTGTGCTAAGGCCAAACAATGTGTTGAAAATAATTCTGAAAAATCAAATAGTCATCATCACTATTGTTATGGGAAAAACATATAGTACAAAATATAGATATTATTTGAACTTTTAACAACAATTATAATTTAACTACTACAAAAAGTGATTCGGTGACAATTTTGAATTTCTTGCAATAATTTTCACATTGCTTGAAAAAGAAAATTATAAAGCATTCACATCAATGACATATATATACTTACACTGAAATAATTCCTAAAAATGCAACAGGTTTTCTACCATATCGATCAGCTATTAATCCCCACAATATAGATGTCAAAGATCTGCCAAGCATAAATGAAGATCCTACAATATTTTTGTAAGAGTAAATCAACATTTTAATTCTCAAATTTACAAGAGTCGAGCAATTTAATCTCTCAAATTTTTAATATAAAAAATTAATTTCATAAATTTAAAAACATCAATTAATTTAGTTCTTCAGTCAAAATAACCCATTAGTAAATAACCATCGATGCTAATGAAAAATCTACGTATTGACTTGAATAGTCTTTTGCTGGATGACGACAAGAATAAAATCTATAAAATTGTTATGTTAATTTTGATTTTAAAAAATGACTAAATAGACTGACCTTTTTTAATTTTAAGGACTAAATTGTTAATTCATAATATTCATATATACACGTGATAAATAATAAAGAACTATGAAGATATTGAAGACATCAATGAACATGAAGTAACAGCAATAGTAATCTTACCTATATAACCAGCATAGGCACTTATATCTTCCTCTCTTTTTGCAATATTGAAATCTCTTACCTGAAAAAAATAAATTATTTTAAATTTTTTTTTTTTTTGTATAGTTAAGCAAGATAATTAGGACATCATCAAAATGAAGGAAAATAGTTAAGCAAACCAAAGTGTTTGAAATTCTTAACTGCATTTTTAATTACCTTTAAAATTGATACACCAACTGTGTTCAAAGAAACTTCCAATAAATAATAATCTCACACAACAAGGTAATATAGTAAACTACATTTCAATTTAAAAAACAAATAATAATAATAATAACTATAGCTAGTAGTTAAACTTACCATGAAATATAGGTAAGGAAAAAGAGATGATATAGGTAGAGCTGTAAAGCACAAAACAAAGAGGCATTAGAGACATTGTAGAAAAGACTTTTAAAATTAATTTTAACAATTTTTTAAATCGATTAAAAAATAAAATGCTATAATGAACAAAATTAAAAAGTTTCCCCCAAAGTGTAAACACAGTTCAAAGTCAATGTTTTTCTTACAGCTACATAAAACCACCATCCATATGTTAAAGAGATTTCGAAATGTAACATCGGTTTTGAGTTCTTTTGCTTTGTCCACTTTACAACCAGGACAATTTTCATAGTATTGTTTTTTCAACAACAATGGTTCTCCAAAATTGTTTTCTTCCATCTTTGCAAATTACAACACAACTCAACTCAACTCACCAACTTTTTGCTTCAACAAAAACAGTATTTTTTTTATGACCCTCTTCCTCAAATCCTATTTTATTTTCAAAACAAAAAGGATTAATAAAGCCAAATAAAAAATAAAGATTTTTGGCACTTTTTTCTTTAGACCAAAGGTAAGGGAAATAGTACAATTCAATGTGAACCAATTGAAGAGCTATATGAGAAGAAAATATATTATAAAAGTAATAAAAGCAATGGAACGTGATGGAATGATAAAGATATATGATAAGATCTTCAAAACCTGACATCATAGCACACGTCAAATAAGAACAAAACCAAATCATAATAAGACAATGGCAATTTGGTCACGAAAACTATACTGTTGTTTTTAAGTAAATTTACTAAAATATGACAAATTTGAATTTTGTTTAAAGACAAAATAAAAGTAAATTTTAAAATATGTATTTGAATAATATTTAATATTGTCTTATTTAAAAGAAATATATCTAATATTATGAAAGTTATTGTTCATAGCTCTCGACAGTCTCCCAAACCTTATTCTCCTTTTTTTTCCATTCATTGAAGAATAGTAATTTATACTACTTTTTAATCTAAATCAACCTTTCAAATTGTTTTTTCTTCTTCCTATTTACACTATTTTTTTAATCTATAATCAAATCTTTCAAATTGTTCTTTTCCTTCACTTTATTTAAATGAATGACTTTAGCCATATATTAAAACTATTAAATTCTAAGAATTAAAAAATATCATGGGTTTAGAACACGAATACGTATAGACAAGGTTGTTGTCCGTTTCCATTGAACCATTACAACTTCTGAGATAAATTCTGAATGTGAATGTATATATATATTAATATTTGGACTGACACAACATAGCCACTTGCAAACAATTGTTCCCTTCACTAAAATCGTAGGAGTTTTTTAAATAAATTGACATTTGGTCGGTAGAACAACACGAATTCTGCCTCCTTATCACCCATTTTTTCTTAATCCTATTTTCATATTTTAATGCATGAGAGAGTTTTTTATAGAAAATAATTTTTTAGAAATTACTATTTGTTAACAATGAAGGAAGAGGAGGGTGAGAAGAAATCTACTAAGATTTCATAAGCAAATGAACAAAAGTGTAAAATAATAGTTATAATAATTATATATACAATAGAATGGAAAAGTCTAAAATATCTTTACTGCTAATATTTAATCATATTATCTAACATCTTCCACCAAACTCATGATGCATTAACATGGAGCATCGAAAGTTTGTTAACTGAAAAACGAAAACGTTTAATGGAATGCATCTTTATGAACAAATCAACAATCTATAAGGAAGATGAGACAAACAATAGAGTAGTAGTTCCATGTTGAAGATGATGACGAGTAAGATGACAATCGATCTCAATGTGTTTAGTGCGTTCATAAAAGATCGGATTATGAGCAATTTGATTAGCACTCTTGTTATCGCAGTGCAGCAGAGTTGAATCAGAAAGAGATACCAATACCAGACAAAAGCCAACGCAACTAAATTATTTCAGTAATAGTATATGCTATGGCACGATACTCAACTTATGTAGAAGAGTTAGAGACAATGTCTTGTTATAAGAGAGTCTCCTAGAAAGATACAAAATCTTGCAGCGGACTTACGATATGTGGTGTCACCATCCCAATTGACAACAGAATAATCATGTAACTCTAATGAAGAGGACGATGGAAAAATAAGGTTTTGAAATTGAGTTCCTCGAAGATAATAAAGAATACAAAGAACAGTTGCCTAATGTACTATAGAGACAACAAACTGACTGACAACATGAACAACATAAATAATATCAGGCCTAGTAATCGTAAGATACACCAACCTGCCAACCAAAGTACAATACAAAGTGGAATCTAGGAAAGGAACACCATTCGAGGGAGCATATTTGACATTCAACGCAAGAGGAGTATTTGCTGCTCTAGTATAAAAAAAAAAGCGAGCTTGTTCAAGAATGTTGGCAATGTACTTGGATTGAGAAAGAAGGTAGCCTCTAGGATAGTAGGCAACTTCAATCTCTAAGAAATGGCAAAGAGTTCCCAAGTTCTTCATCTCAAACTGCTTGGCTATTTGCAATTTCAACTCATTGATTCCACTAACATCATCACTTGTAATAATCATATCATCAATATACTAAGAAAGTATAATGCGACCATAAGTGGTAGACTTTATAAATAATGCAAAATTATGATCACTAGAGCAGAAACCAAGATAAGTGAGCCTGTTTAAAATCATAAAGAGCCTTTTTTTAACTTACACATTTCTCCTTGATTATGAGAAACTTCTTGTGGAGGGACCATTTAGACTTCTTTATGAAGCTCACTATTTAAAATGGCATTTTTGACATCCATTTGAGAAATATGTTATTGACGAATAGATGCAATTGCAATAAGAGTACGAATAATGGTCATCTTTGCTACAAGAGCAAAAGTTAATTCATAATCCATATCATATTGTTTGAGAGAATCCCTTAGCAACAAGACGTGTTTTATAGCGTTCAATCGACCCATCAGACTTATTTTTGATCTTGTATACCCAACGAGACTCAATAGCATGCTTTCTGGGAGGAATATGTACTAATTCTCAAGTATTTGTTTTTTGCAATGCAGAGAGATCTTTTTCCATAGCTTATTGTCAAAGAAGATCAAGAATAGCCTTTTTATAGGAAAATGGCTCATACAAAATGTGAATAGAGGTTAAGAAATAAGCAAACAAAGTTGAGTAAGTTGAATAGACAAAATCAGGTAACTGAGTTGACTAACGATGACGAGAGGGGTAAAGAGGAGGCAAAGATAGATGATCAACAATCGCATAAGGTGGTTGGACATCTAGGGGACAAGAGACTCTTAGCCAAGAAAAAAACACATGGATGAACTCTTTTGACCATCCTCTTAGCCAAGAAAAAAACACATGGATGAACGAGAAGACAACTTACTATGTTCTACTTGTGGCTAGAGAACAAAATAAGTAGAACCAAAGACTTTCAAAGAATAGTAATCAAGGATAGAAGTATACAACAAAGTGAGACAAACCTGATAAGATAGATGATGGAGTTCCATTAATAGAATTGACAACAAAAGAGAACGAGCAGTTTGAATAATATGACGGTGTTTCTTTTCAGTAATTCCATTTTGGTGAGAAGTATCAGTACAATATCTCTTGTGGTGGGTGTCATCATAAGTTTGTAATTCAAAGAATTTGTTAGAGGTATATTCACAACCTAAATCACAACGAAAGCACTTTATAACAACATTATGTTGAATCTTGACCATAACACGAAACATATGAAAAATGTCAAAAAAATTAATCCGGTTTTTCATAAGATAAACCCAAAAACAACGAGTGTAATCATCAAAATATGAAACATAATATCTAGATCCACCTTTGTTGAGAACCAATGATGGACCCCAAACATCAGAGTGAGCTAAATAAAAAAATGCATATGAAACAAAAACACTTTTACTAAACGGTAAAGCTGGAAATTTAGCAAGTTTACAACATTGGACGATGACCCCCTAAAATTATTCTTATGAGCTCTCTCTAATTTCGGACAATGTACTTTCCAATGACTTTTTTTCTTTTCAAAAAACACATTCATCATTACCAAGCCCAACCCTCCCTTGAGATTTTCTTTTTTGAACAGGAGCAGCAAAAACAAATGGAAGAGTTGAGATAATTCCCTTATCTAATACTGTAGATTGGATCTTAAGTTTGATTTCTTCTACCAACAATTCACTAACTATTGATTCAACATTAGGAAGAGGGGAATGATGCAAAATACACCCCATGAAGGCCGTCAAAATTAGGGGTGTTCAAAAAAACCAAAAACTGAACCAAACTGCTGAACTGAACCGAACCGAATTGAACCGTACCGAACTGGTTTTGAACTAAACTGATTTATAAAAATTGAGAACCGAACTGTTTTCGAACTGATTTTTTAAAACAAGAACTGAACCGAACCGGTTTTCAGTTTAAAAAACCGAACCAAACCGGTTTTTAATTTGAAAAACCTGAACCGAACTGGTTTTTATTTCAAAAAACTTGAACCAAATTTGTTTTTTTATAAGTAATTAGGGGTAATTATGTAAATTTTAGCCTATATGAACAAAAAAACTAAGTTAAACCGATTCGGTTCGGTTCAAAATAAAAATCCGGTTCACCATTTTGTAAAACCGATTCGGTTCGGTTTTTTGAACTGGAAACTGGTTCGGTTCATTTTTTCGAACTGAAAATCAGTTCGGTTCAATCTTCAAACGGTTCTAGTTCAGAACTGAACTTTGCCCACCCCTAGTCAAAATCATCATGAAGAGCCATTAGAAACCAAACCAGAGTTGTTTCTCTCTTTGATCAATTAACGCTTTAACATCTTTTAACTCAGATGATTCCGTAAGAGCCAATTGATCCCACAAATTAGTCATTGTTGAATAGAATTATTGAATGTCAGTATTGTTCTACTTAAGGGTCTTAATATCATATTCCAACTGATAATGTTTTGCAAAGTTAGATTGAACATATAAATGTTTCAAGTGATCCCAAATATCTTTAGCAGTATTGATATTTTGGTAGTTGCACACCTATAGACAACTCAACAGAATTATTAATCCAAGTAATGATTTTTCAATTACTAACATTCTCTGTTTTCAAATCTTTTGCATATTTAGCTGCATCTATTTTATATGTAGGCTTAACAGAAGTTCTATCAACATAACTCCACATATCTTTTTCCAATGAAAATTTTTTTCATCGCATAACTTCAATAAGAGAAATTTTGTCAATTGAGGTGAACACTAACAGCTTGAAGAGAATCATCCTTAGCACCAGCGATAACAAATAATGACAGAAAAATACGACGAACACAATCACTAGGAAAATATAAATTAGGGATAACCTATCAATAATAGGGTCAACCAAAAACCAAACAAAATTGTACCGAGAACAAAAGAGCATAATCACGTTGGAAACAGAAGAGCAGAACCACACTAGAAACTGAAGAGCAAAATTGGTATTGATCACAAAACGGGTACTAAGTTGTGGACCACTTTATAGTAGATCACAAAATCAACCAAAGCTCTTTGATACCATATTAACAATGGAGGAAGAGGAAGGAGATAAAGAACCCATTAGGGTTTCATAAGAAAATGAACAAAAGTATATAATGATAGAGTTACAATAACTATATATAAAAGATAATGGAAAAGTATAAAATACTCATACTACTAATATATAATAAGATTATCTACCACTATTGAATAATAAGTGTGTCACATTTGTGCATATCACATCAAATGTTTTAAAGGTTTCCTAAAGTGAATTTGCTGATAAATTCATTTGCATCTAATATTCATAATTTGGTGGGATGAATAGAACTTAATGCTTAAGTGTGATACACAGTCATTGTCTTTATTATCATCTTCTTATTCTAGATTTGTGCACGACATTTCCACAACACAAAATTTAACAGTCTTGAAGTTCAATTATGGTTCACAATGAATATTTACGGGTATAGATAGTACTCATACGATATCTTGAAGTATCTATGACAATGGTGGCCTTGAGAGTAGTTGAGATGAGTAGTCGCCCAGGATCTCAATTATTTAGGGGCACCAAATATTTTTTTTATTTTAGTAATATTAATTATGATATATAAATATGAAAATATTAAAAAATAATTAAATTAGTTTCAAATGAAAAATTAACAATTGTCTCATTTGATAGAAAATTCGAGTTGTATACTATCTTGTACATAAGAATATTTTCAATTTTGTTTAGTATTATAAGTTCTCATATGACAACTAGAATATAATTTTGTGTCAAAGTTTTTACAGCACAAACTTCTCTCTAAGCAACACCATGACCCCAGTACACCTACTACACTATCCAAAGTAAATATTTGTGAGCTACATCTCACAACACTTTAACACAAGAGTATAAGCAAAAAAAAAAGAGTCAGATACAAGCTTAAAGTGTTTCTTACTGGTGCGTCTTGTAATGAAGAACTAGAGTCATATATATATATATATATATATATATATATATATTTTGACCTCCCTTTTCCTTTCAAAAACTAAGCAATATGAAACTTTTACAAGATAATTCCTTTTCAAGCAAAACCAACAATTTCCACCTTGATTGAAATTGACATCTATAAGAATTTTCATTTAAAGTTAAACCACTTCAAGTATTTCTTCTACATGTCGGAAACCAAACTTAAAATTTATGGTGCAACTTCCATGTTGTCTCTATCAATAAGTTCTTCAATAATCGACATAATCTTACAACACAACTTGCATCAATGTCAACCAATATACATTAATGTGATAATCAACACCTTGTGTAATCATGACCGTATCAACACAACACTTGAATTTTTCACTAGTCAAATATGATTCTTCCATCAAATTTCTCTTTGTCAAACTTCACAACAAAACTTAACATACTATAACCATGCACTAGGTAGCTTCCCAGAAAAAAGAGGTGATCCACAAAAGGACTACTTAACAATCAAGTCTTTCTTAGCCAAAACGTATCCATACAACACTATAACAGTGTCACCCTTCTTTTTTGATGTGGAATATCAAACAATATTGCAAACATAGAGTATACTAAGAATTCTATTTCCTCGAACCCAACCAAAGCTCTTATACCAATTGTTGGGGGGAAAAAACATAAAGAAATTACAAGAACACAATCGCAACACAAGAATATAACATGAAAACTACGAAATCAGAGAAAAACCACAATAGTTGTCAAATGACAACTAAAAAATAACATTATGTGAATATTTTTACGACACATACACTTCTCACGAAAAATTTCATGACCTCAAGTACACTCACACTCTCTAAAACAAATTTGAACTATATGTCACAACAAATTTGGTTACCTTTTTGCGATGTATCATTGTCATAGTACATATAATGTGATTACACTGGTTGAAAGATTTGCGAGAGACGGAAGAATATAGTTAGGGTTCAACGTACTTGGACATTGTACCATATGCCATTTCTTGCACCAATAAGTAATCTGAAGTCTCATTTTTTGTTCGCAAAAAAGTAAATATTATATTTATAAAATTATTAATTGATTCACCAACATTCAAATTTATTTTCGTAGATATAGTGAAAATGGTATGAAATTTGGTGATACACCTCATTATCATACCACAAGATATCGATCAAAAATTGATTGCATAACCGTTAACGATGTAATATATTAAAATGTTATTTTATTTCTTCTTTTGTATATATTACTAACAAAACTCTTATTTCTTCTTTGTAAACTTGAACTTTCTTAAGGAAATCGTCGTGTGCAAAGCCGACTTATAAATAAGGAAAAGACAAAAAAAAAAAGGATATGTTAGTACAAAATTTTAAAAAGGAAGTCATTTGATAATTTTTTTTCAAGTAAAGGGTATTAAAAAAAACTTTATATGAGCATCTAATTTTATTTGTTATATGTTTAAAAAAAATTACATACTTAGAAGACTTATATATATAATAAAAAATTTATTGTCATATTAAAATTTATGTCACAGTCTTGTAATATTCTTTTACGTTCTAACTAAAATTGGATTTTTAAAAAAAATTCTATAAATTCCAATTTAAATTTCAACATTTTTAAAACATAATAAATAAAAATACTAATTCACTATCATTGAATTTTCTTTTTACTTTTTTAGTAAGTGTATTGTATCGTATTTTACGGTTTTTTTCTTTTTAGTTAACTCTTTAATTTCATGGGTCTATAGGAGCGAGTTTCTGAATTTCTTTTAACTATATGTCATTTTCTTATAAAAATTAAAATAGTCATAATTTGCTTATTATATCTAATCTTATTTTTTTTAAAGAAATTTATCTATTAGTTTTGCGAATAACTTTAATTTAAATTATTTTATAAAGATTTAGAGCTCTCTTTACATTTTTTAAGTTGTATTTTTTAAATAATATTATTGATACAAAGAATTAAACAAAAATATTTATTTTTTTTATGCATTATCACATCAATTATCTCGTGACTTTTCAATTCAATATTAACTAAATAAAAAGTAATATTGCACTACAAATAAAATATATATACGACTTAGCAAAATAAAAATACAAAAAAATGAACACATTAGTAAAAATAAAATTATTGTTGTTCAACTTCTTCTTTATCTTTTCATCTTCTTCACTCTAATTTAATTTTGATAAAAGAAAAAATTAATTAAAGAAATCACCTTTCTTTAATTAAAATCCGTCGATAAAAAATTAAAATTAAGATCTTCGTAAAATTAACAAAAACCCAAAATGTGTTCACAGTAAAAACTCAACACCATTGATTTTTCATCTTCACTCCATAACCCAACAACTTCACAACCCAATTTAATCTTCATCTCTAAAATAAAACTCATAAATCAATACAAAAAAAAAATCTCAACTTTCAATTAAAATAACTTGATCCATAACAGTAAAAAAAACATATCTAGAAAACTCTCAACTCTCTGAAGGCAATATGGTTAAATATATTTTAAAAAATTTATTTATTGCATCCGTAAAATTTTTTTTTCAACTTCAGTCTCCAAAAAAGTTTTCAATTTTATTTTTAGTCTCAATTTTCAAGATAATTAATGTTTATTATTCAAATTTTTGAATGAATTTTTTTATATATATTTGAAATATTATAAGATTTTTCTTACAAAAAATAGCATTGTTTAGTAAGATATTAATTAAATTATATTATTAAGTGTTAAAAGCTTAAAAATTCATATTTAATTGATCATTTGTTAAAAAATTCTAATTTTTTATAAGAGATATGGTAATAATGTTCTAAATATAACTGTAAAAAATTATTATAAAAAAAATACATAAATTAACTTAAAAGAAAGGACCAAAAATGAAATTGAAAAATACTTTTACAACTAATATTGAAGAATTTCTATATAAAGGTTAAAAACAAAACATCAAAATTTTATAAGAATTAAAAGTTTATTTAACTTTAAAAAATAAAAAGATAAAAATCATATCCGTAAAGAAAATGGACGATAATTGAAATTATCTTAACAAAAATTACAGCTAACATTTATTTTATAAATATATTAGTTTATATTGAAGCACTATTTTGTACTAGTATGTAGTAATTACATAATCGGAAAAACTAGAACATAGACTCTATAATTAGAGACGTAAACAAGCTAGTCGATGTGGCAAAATGATCACTCATACATGTCTTTTACAATAACATACAAAACAAATATATGTTGCTTCATGTACATTTTGTACATGTGTGATCACTCCACCCACATAAACACTTTTTCTCACGTTCATATGAAAGTGACATTAGGGTTATATCTATGCCTTCAACACGTTTTTGTGAAAGTGAAATAACACTAATATATTTATAATTATGCCTTTAACACGTTTTGTGAAAGTGAAATAACACTTATATATTTATAAGCCATAATATCCATGCTTTTAAGAGAGGGCCTCCAATAGTGGGAATTTTTATTTAAAATATTCATTTTTTTAAAATTTTGTAATAAACTGCCATACATTGAAAGAAAAAAAAAATTAAATATCTTATTTTTTAAACCTTTCAGAAAATCGCTCCCCTTGCAATAATGGAAATATTTTATCTTTTTTTACTAGGAAATCGCATATAGAGATACAACCATGTATACGTTTTGAATTTTTTTTCTTTCTTTCTTATTTTAATTAATTATTTAATAATTTAAATTAATTTAAAAATTAAAAAAACAAAACAAAACAAACTACTCTTCAAAAAATACATTGAATTGAATGGAAAAAAATGCGGTTAAATATATGCACCAAAATAAATAATGTATTATATTATTTTAACAACTTTATCGTGTTTTGTAGATAAATTTGTATTATTATAACAACTTTGTACTATTTTACAGATAAATTAGCTATTTAATTTTATTTTGTTAACAACTTTCTCCCTTTTATTTTTTCTATGAATCTAATAAATAAAAATTAATAAAAATAATTATAATTAAAAATAGTAAATTATATAAATAACATGAAATAAATTACATTAAATATAAGAAAAAAAATACATCAACTTGAAAAATAATATATGCGTGATCCAATTTGCAAAAGGGGACATCATTGATTTAAATTTGTTGTATTTTTTTCTTCAATTTGATCCTATTTTATAGATAAGTTTATATTACTGTAACAACTCTTTCCTGTTTTCTAGATAAACTAACCATTAAATTTTATTTTGTTAACAACTTTCTCCTATTTTTTACTTCAGATCTAATAAAAAAACATTAATAAAAATAATTATAATTAAAAATAGTAAATTATGATTTATTGAAGTATTTTTTTCTTTAATTTAATGTATTTTATTTGTTCAATTTAATTTATTTTATTTTATTAATATAATTTACTTTATTATTATTATGTTTATTAATTTTTATTTATTTGATGTGGAAAAAAATAAGAGAAAGTCGTTAATAAAATAAAATTAAATGGCTAATTTATTTTAAAAATAGAAAAGAGTAGTTATAATAATATTAAATACATTAAATTGAAGAAAAAACGGAGTTGACTAAACGTGTCTAAACAAATAACATTTATATTATTTTAACAACTCTATGTTATTTTGTGGATTAATTTAAATTATTTTAATAATTCTCTCATGTTTCATAGATGAATTAACAATTTAATTATTAAATTTTTTTTCTTTTAGAAATTCTATTTAAAATTTAAAGCAGAACTTCCAAAATATTTAAAACATCTTGTATCTTATATAGTACACTACAAAACCCTTTTATTATTCATCTAAAAGATTTTGGGTCCCCTACAAAGACAACCCTGTAGATCTACGTTTAGACGTTTTGTATTTTAGGCTTGTTGCTATCGGAAGTTTTGTTATCATACGTTAATGTGAAACATTCCAACCTGTGGAAGAAGACAGGGAGGATAATATATATATATATATATATATATATATATATATATATATCAATCATTAATATTTAAATATGATAGGATAACGAGAGTCTCAAAAATTCAAATCAATTCATTAATAATTAATAACAAAAAACCATATTTTATATTTAATGTTAATTTTCAATAACTCATTACGGTTAATTCAAAATTAATTATCAAACGAATGTTTATCATTCGAACTTTAGGCTTTATGTAAAGTTCATGAGATTGATATTGAAATCTACGAAATTGATTTAATGTTCCTTAATCTTTAGTCTTTAAGCTTTATGCATGTCAACTTTAATATTTTCTTGTAAAATTCATCAGATTTTTATCTCTAAATCTGTGAAGTATAATATACTTTGAAGTTTGATCTATGTTGAGGAATACTCCTCTGGTTTTAATAAAAGAGAACTTTTGAAGATTTTTTATCATTAATATAAGAAAAAACATATATTTTAGACTTAATTGTAGCTTTGATCTTCCTATTTTAGTTGAATCGCGAAAGTAGTCTTTCTATTTTGTTTCTCCTCAGTTTTGGTCTCTCAAACAGAATTTTAGCCTTCATTTTTTTTGTATTTATTTAAGTCACATTAAGCCTCAAGATCTTATTTGCAACAATTGTACCTGAAATCTATGATCATAAATAGTGTAGTACGACTTTAAAAAATGAAATTTCATTAAGTTTTGGACTCAGATTCTATTTGGGAGACAAACTGTGGAAAAACAAAATAGGATGACTACTTTCGCGATTGAACTAAAATAGAGGGACTGAAACTGTAATTAAGCCTAGATTATTGTGTAACTATAATGTAAATGACATTCTTACCCTTAATTAACTATTGTTGTCACTTTTATATTTTAATGTGTTGATTTTTCCAATGCAAGAGAATACCAAAAGTTGCCGTGAGAAAGACTTGGAAAAAAACAAAGTGATTTGTTCACTCTCTACATACCAATAGGAGTCTTTTCACTTTGTAGAAACAACAAAAGTAATTAATGCACATAAAGGTCAAGATTTGCTCCATTATTTTTTAATTGTTTGAGTGGTGCGCAATTCTTTAAAAAAAAAATAATTAGATGTGTTAATTCAATAATAAAATTTAATTGCCTTATAATGTTTGTGTTTAGAGATATGAAAGGTTGGAATATATAGTACCGAGAGAGAATAGAAATAGATTCACATAAAGTAGTTCACCGTTCATCCACGTTCTCTCAACCAAATATCTATCGATACCAGAGAGAATAATTTTATTTCGACATTTACCAAGATTTTTTATTTACAATAATCAAGTCACGTGCAGTAGTAGTCAAAGTTATTGCTTTAGCTTTGAATGGTTGTTGGAGTATTAGTTATATAAAATATAAACGTGGGTAGTATAGAAAATATAATACTAAATTAGTTAAATTATATTTTTATTTTTTATTATTATTAATTTACAGAATTGGTACTATTTTTTTAAAGTCGAAAATTTGTATTCTTTATTTAAATTTTAAATTAAAAAATATTGATTTAATATTATTTTAGTAGTATGACATATAATTATATGATATAGAATCATCGAGATACATTAATTATTCATATAATTAAATTAAAAATATAAAAATAATTTGAAAATTAAATTTTTACGATGTTTTATTTTAATTTCACTGAGTGTTATTTATTCTCCATCATACATGTTATTTAAAACACCCTGCATTATCATTTTTGAATTAAAAATCTTTTAAAATTATCTACTTTTGAAATAAGAGATCAATTTAAAAAATTAATAAAAATATGAGAACTAAAACTAAATTAAACTTAATAAATATTATATTAATATTATAAAATAACAGATAATTTATAATAAAAAAAAAATATGAATGAAACCGATAGAGTATACTGTTAACAATTTATACTCCATGAGTTAAATGATCACATTTCATCGTTACATATTCCAATACATTCCCCAACTATGTCAACTAGGAAAAACAAACGTGTGACAGCGTGCATTGTCTGTTATTTTTTTTTGTTAAAGTTGGTATTGTTGAGATAAATTATAATTAAAAAAATAAAAGTTGGTATTGTTAAAGTTAGTGATAATTTGTTAAAAATAAAAGTTTTTAAAATGGATATTTGTAAAGATGAAAACTTAAAAAAAAAACTATTTGTAGAAACTTTCTTCCTTGAGTTGATGAAAAACGGTTTGGAAGAGATTAAATAAGGTGAATGAAGGATGAATGATGATGAAGAAAAATGAGTGTGGAGATGAAAGTAGAAAAGTCATTTTTGGTGTTCGTCGATTTAGTTTATGTGTTTTTCCATTTAGTATTTGAACAAATTTCATAGATGAAAAATGAGAAAATGAAACGGTAAAGAGAAGAAACAAAGGTAGAAAAGAAAAGAGAAATGGTGATGGGTGATTAAGGTGTAAGGGTCTAAATGTCAATTGGGAGAAAATAAATATTAACAATTTTTGAACTGAAGATTATTTTGTCATCATATATACTATTAGAAATTTTATCTTTAGTGACCAGTAAATCGATCGGTATTGTTCTAAAATTGGTCGTTGTGGCTCAGAGCGATCGAATCAGCGACTTTTTAAATTTTGTTAATAAATTACTAGTAGCTAGTTGTTGTGACCAAATCAACTACTCAAATTTAGTGACTGATTTAGAGACTGTAGTAATGACTAAAGTTTGAGACTCATTTCACAACTATTTTGAATTAATTTTCTATGTCATTAGCGACTGATTTAGAGACGAAATTTGTGACTCAAATTGTTATTTTTGTTAAATATATGATCACTAATTTTGTCTCTAAATGTTACCGTTTTTTCTTTCAAATCTATTACTTTAATATCTAAAAAAACCATGAAAAAAAAAAATTAATCTGATTTCAATATCTAAAAAGTCTATACACCAAAATCATTTAAATGCATTAATCATATCAATCTATATATCTGAAGAACATAATATATTTAAGTATTCAAAATAATACCGATAAAAATTTAGTTTAAACATAATATATTTAGTAATAATAAATTGCAACATATTTGTTCTTCGGATTAACTTATCACTTTCCAACTAACTCTTCATTATCGTGATCACAAGCGTCATTGTCACCAATCTCATCTTCAAAATCACCAGTTTCATGATCACCAATCTCATCATCACCATTGTCATATTCATGAACTTGATCTCTAGTATACACAGCCAAAAGCTAATCCGGTAGTGTATGTTGCTGATAGTTTTCTGTGCTTGGTGTTGTTGAGCTTATTATCTGTGTACACTATTATAGGACAAAGCAAGACATTTATGGCATGCTAACATTACAGAAGGCAGACAACCAATTGGTAATCACGATAAATTAAATTTACCATGGACATAAAGCATCCACAAAACATGTACATAATCCAAGAATAAATTCCAATTAATAGCTTAAAGAGAGTATGAATAAGTTATAGATAAACCAAATGGTTGAGAAGATGAATCTTGCTTCAGAGAATGAGGTTGTTGGCACATATTTAAACACGATCCTAATTTGTCCTCATTCTTATGTACGTTGAAGTATTGAAATTTATATATGCAGTTACTTGTGCAATTATGAATGCTGGGCTTGCCTATGGTTTTTATTTAGTTTTTGTCCTCACTATATGATTTATAAATCAAGTTTTTGTCCTCACTATATGAGCGGTTTATTTCTTCTCTGTATCCTATATGTCTAACAATGACTGAAACAAATTACTGATCTATCAATACTTGATTCAGAAGTGTTATTTCCACACCTAAATTCAACAACATTTTAAATGGTTAAAGCAATTCTCATACATGGTTAACTAAGTTCAATGAATAATTAATGAGTATATCAAGATTAGACAACACAACCATTAACCGAGTTGTTCCAACTACATGTAAATTTGCACTCTGGTAAATTGTGATTAATCACATTCAAATTTATAAATAATGAAGTTTAGTTGATAATTAATACGTTGCGACATATAATATATCTATTAACCAAATTTAACACTTTATTAGCCACATGTCTAAACTAATGTTGTCAATAAAAATCGCGAAAAATAGCAGTTTGTTAAATTCCGCTATACTATAGTGTTATAGTGCTACTATAGCCGCTATTTGACAACACTTTGTACTAAATAACGTATCATGAAATAATAGCGATTTGATTAAATTTTGCTACGCGATATGATAAAGGATAGCAAATTCTAATGATATAGCGCCGCTATTTGACAACTCTGGATTAAAATGTTATCAAATTTATGTGTTCAAAATTGATGTCAAATAACATTTTTGTAGTTGATTTGCATGACATGTATGAGGGTTCAGGAAGTTCCCAAGTAACACATTTCAGAAACTTGAAGCTTTTATTTCGGTATAGGCGAGTTGTTTTTTTAATGTGTTGTTTTTAGGTTCCTTAATTACATAGGATTGAACAGCCAGAGGTGCAAGGACCTGGAGTGTGGGTGTCAACTGCGAGAGGTGCCACAGAGAGTCCAATAGGTACTTTGGCTTCTTCTTCCATAGTTCCACTATTCTTTTTCAGATATGTCATTAATCTGTGCTGTAAATTTACTTGATAGAAGAGTCTGAGTGTTTTCAGCTTTGATTTGAAGTTGCATAGATTTTTTGGTTATTGCCATTTACCACCCTCCCTTTTGTAGAATACTGTGACGCCGACGTCGCAGCATACAGACTATCTCTGTAGAGGATACAAAAGCTCTCAATCAGCTGGTATGCTGCTCTTGGGATATACCTGTCCTCTAGATGTCTGTTGTATATTTTGACTGCTTTTGCTAATACAAAATGCAGAATTCGCTTAAGAGGGAAAGGAGATGGCATTGGTGCTTTACACTTATCGTAGTTGTGTCAAGGCACTTCCTCAGGTAATATTTCTATTAACTATGAGTAGTCAAAGCCAGTCAATGCGCATAAAATACGCTGTTTTTATGGTTAATGAGGAAATTTTGTCAGAAGGGAAGGGGTTACTCTTTAGACATACATGAAGTACATATTATATTTGAACTTTATTAGCACTAAATCCAAAGTTACTATGATTGTAAGCTAGTTTCTCATGAAATATCTATACTTTGCTTTAAGAACGCCAAAATGTCACCACTGTTTGTTTTTTTTGTCTGGATGGTCCAAATCCAAAGTTCTACTGTCAAACCCAGATTTTTTGGATAGTGAATGAATTCAAGTTTGAAGCTTCATAAGTAACTGATAGTTTTGCTTAATGCTACATTATGTCTTATATGGATTCATTTTCAAAATCACTTTTTGTCTGTTGATAAATTTGATAATATTAAAAGGACCCTATCAGACATCTATTTTCATGTTTCCATATGTTTATGTTTTCTCCTCTAATTTGTGCATTATGCCACAATGGGATAGCTTCCGGATTCTATGAAGCAAAGCCAAGCTGACTTATATTTGGAACCTGATGTTCAAATTCAAGGGCAGGAACGCAAATATGTTAATTTATGAAAGAGTATTATAGCTACAATTTCACACAACTCTTAATTTTCACAAAATTTTAATTTCATTACTCAATTATATCATTCATTAACTCTATTTACATTATTTTCGTCTGAAATTATAGATAATGTGATTCTAAATCTTTTCTCATTCTATTTTTTTCTCTTTCTTGTTCGGAACATTTGGTGAACTGAATGGTTTTGTTTTACTGGTGTGTCTAAATTGGCCAATTCGAAGACAATCAGACCAAAACAAATAAAAAAACCTGAATATAAAATGCAATGCATTGAATATGAATTTGAAGAAAATCAAATAGTAGAAAATGGTAGGTGATTTTAGGGATTGTTGAGGAGGGATTAAGGTTTTGAAACTAATACAGAGTATGTTCGAAACAAGCAATACAAATGAGGAGAGCAGAAGCTCTCAATAAATCATTATTGTTTCTCTATAATTTAGTATCCTCCCAAAATTATCCCTCAAATTTTAATCTAAGGCAGACAGTATTTTTGCTTTAAAGAACTTTGTGCTTATAATAAGGATGGATTTTACAAAAGATACAACTGATTTTTATATATGTATGAACCGTAAAAGTGATATTTAGGAAAAAGGAAAATATAAATCATAAAATTGACCCCTTTTTTCAATAAACTAAAACTATTAAAATAAAACATATTTTTTTTTAAAAGAATATATTCAACCATAAAAGTGACTTTTAATATTTTCTGAAAATTATAATGAATAGTAAAAATGACTTTTACATTTACTTGTATCAATATCATAAAAGTAACACTCTTACTGTTGATACTTTCTTTGACCATAAAGTTGTCGCTGATCATTTTTACAATAGAAATATATTTTGTTTAAAAATACTGGAGATCTCGCATGTAACCCTGATTTTCAAGGGGGAATTGTTAACTACACTACTCATAAATATTGCTATTTGCCTATTTCCCTAAACAAGTCATTCATAAGTGCCACCATTTTTTAAACCCATACTAACTTTGCAGCATATGTATTCCTAAAACAAACTATAGGTAAGGAATCACTTGCACAATATCAACTAAATCTACATAAAAACTATTGCAACTGCATATTAAAAAGAAGTAAGAATTTTACAAATCAAAATTCAATAATACAAAATTCATCTTAATTAATGACATGGATTCCTCTTCAAAAAATCTCATACAGAGGTGCAACCAACTCTACGAGTTTTTGCTTCAAAATTCTTCATATAAACAACCAAAAATCCTATGCCCATTAGAAATGAATTTAATAAAAATTGGGGATGATGAACCTTGAATGTAAAGAACGAAATAACACAAGAATTTGTAATTGACTATCATGCTAACAAATATGTTTTGACTTTTCTCCAGATAATAAATGTGTATTAACAAATAATTTATCATAGCCTCAACGACGCTTGTACAAACAAGGTTTAAGTGATGGCCATTCAATTTCCTTCTTTTTAGCATTTTTCTTTTCCTAAACGCAGAAAAGCTAAATCAGTGTAGAGAATCAAATAAGAAAAATGGAATCACATTGAAATTAATTAGCAACATACCTTTTTGGTGAAGTAAAACAAAATAAACATTTTATTTGAGAAGTCCTGCAAAGAATTAGCATCAGTAAGCACAACCAAACAGTATCTTTATTTAGTGAGGCAATGAAAATGGAACATCTTCATACCCTTTTCACAGAGTTGAATCCTAGCTCAGAAATAGCCTTTGAAAACTTCTCTGGGTCTGCTCCTCCAGTATTTGGATCAAACCTGCTCTTTACTTCTGCTATCAACAGCCAGCCACTGTTCCAAAACAATAATAAGTCAGATTCTGACAAGGAAAGCATGCTCGGTTGAAAAAGAATTAGATAAATTCATTATTATAGAAAAAACACATACCCTGGCTTAAGAACCCTGTATGCTCGGTTGAAAAAGAATTAGATAAATTCATTATTATAGAAAAAACACATACCCTGGCTTAAGAACCCTGTATGCTCGGTTGAAAAAGAATTAGATAAATTCATTATTATAGAAAAAACACATACCCTGGCTTAAGAACCCTGTATGCTTCTTCAAGGTAAGTTTGATAGTTGGTTCCCATCAATGAAAGACAGAACACAGTGACATCAGCAGATGAGGAACCTAACGGAGTCTGCAAGTAATTCATAAAATGAGCATATCCTCTTGTAAGTAATCTAAATAACCTGAATTTTTTTATATAGTAAAATAGTAATATGAGATTGTTTGCAATTATGTGCTTCAAATATTATTGAGATTCAATATATAAAAAGTACATGAATCTCAATATGACATGCCATTTTATTCAGCATTTCATAAATACACCAGTGTTGTCAATCTTGGATCGCATAAAATAGCAACTTGTTCAAATTTCGCTATACTGCAGTGTTATAATGCCTGCTATTTATCTATATGACAACACTTTGTCCTAAATTATGTATTGCGGAACAATAGTGGTTTGTTAAAATTCGGCTAGGTTATAGCACTGCTATAGCCACTACTCGACAACGGGATTTCATTGCTATTCAAGTACAATCTGTTAGGCACGAAATAACCCCTCAGCAAATGGTAAAGTCATGAAAGTTTATTGTAGGAAAAGAGGGAAGGCAATCAACTAATTGTTAGTTTCTGCTGGGCTTATTGTATGTTGTTTTCTCCTATGGCTTATCAATAGAACTGAACCCTCCCTAGGGGAGGTTAAGAATCTTTTTATTTGAAAATTGTAACCTAGCAGTAATGAAAGCCTAGAGTAATCATTAAAAGAGTCAGTAAGAATACAATAATTATTTTCCCAATACATGAAAAAAATACACCTAATGATTGAGACCAATATAAGGCAAAAACTCATCTGTTTTCTACATAACTGTGATGTGTCTTATGCTATAAAAATAATCTGCATTGCGTACGCAGTACCCTAGCCTGACAAGCAGAACTTACATTTGCCATGTCACAAGCAATAACATCGGGATCATTGGAGACAAGGTCGAGAGAGAAGACAGTATTCTTCACGCTTTTGGCAATAAACGCTTCCCCTAGAGTGCAACAGAAACATGGAACATTAGCAGTGAACAAGCCAACTATGGGTATTGTGTAAGAATTATAATTAACAAAATCAAGCAAATTCTCACCACAACCAAAATCGGCAACAACAAAAGAAGGGCTCTGTTTTTTCAGCCACTTAATAATTACATTAACCGGCTGTTCTGGCCAATTTGACATTTGTGTTCTGTATCCTGCATGATACTATCCAGATAAATGAAAAACTATTGAGACGGCCAGTAAAAATGAGCTACTTAAACCATTAAAAAACTTAATGGCTAATAAACATATATGAAAGACGATATTGAGTGCAATCACTAGTCTTGCAAGACGCACTCATCAGATTTTAATTATAATTTGCTTGGTAAATTCTAATTCTGAATTATTTTTTTGGGTACATTTCTAATTCTAACTTTGATTCTATCATTAACAATGTGGATTTTGTTGTTTAAACTACAAATTCAGGTCACTAGACCTCATAACAAGTTTAAAATTGCCACAACTTTTCAGTTCAATGTTTTGCCATTGATCCAAATGCATGTTATCCTTTATGAATGTTAGGTCCTTAGTAGAGAGTAGTTAAAACAGAATAATAAAAATGGTTGTTAATGTGCACATTTCTGGATTCTTTACCTAAAGAATGTAGTATTCAATTTGAGTTCCATCGCACAATAAACATTAAAACTATACAACAACATAAGTCTTGTCCTACCTCAGTGTCAATAAAACAATAAAGTAAATGTAAGCAACCCTTACCAAGTTGAATAGCGACGAATCTTCACGGAAATAATTGAGCGCCTCCTTCCCACTGAAAAAAAGACATATGCTACTTCAAGCGTTTGAGTTTATATAGTTTACAATGTATCATTTTTCCCTCATTTTAACCTTCATTACCTCAATTGGAAAACAAAATTAAATATTAAATAAAATAATGTTTTTATGTCAATTTATATCTATTAGTTAGTTCACAGCTGTTATGAGCTATCAGCTTATCAACGATCTGATATAAGGTTCTACGAACCCGAAAACAGAATCGCAAGAAGAATATGAATTGCAGCAGTGAGTAGTAAATAATAACAATAACGTACGTGCAAGTGTAGAGCTTTTCGTTAATCATCCTAAAGTGTCCACCAGACAACCTTGCTCGCATCTGCAAAATCACCCAACAAATAAATATCTCAAATTAAACTCAAAATAAAAATGAATAAATAAGTCGAATTTTGGGTATGCCTTTTCAAAAAAGTTGGAAGATTTTGAGGGTTCATTGGACTTTGCACGCTTCGCAGTAGAAGCTGATGGAATCTCTTGCTCCTTGTTACTTGGTGGTTTCTGGTTCTTCTTCGATACATCATTTCTGCTGTGCCTCTTTCGCTTATTGTTGTTCATTGCCACAATTATAATTTCTAAATTGAAAATCAGCACTAACATCTAAATCAGCACATGAAATCAGCCACAATTATAATTTCTAAATTCAAAATCAGCACATGAAATCAGCACTAACATCTAAATTGAAAATCAGCACTAACTCCAAACAAAAAAGAACATGAAATTCAAGAAATTAGCAAAATCAGCACTATCATCTAAATTGAAATCATGTCATCTTGATGATGAATGAAACTGAAATCAAAAATTGAAATTGAAACTCCAAACAAACTAAGATTCACACTCCATAAAATAATTACGGCTAGTATAATGAGTCCCAAACTTTTTGTCGAGTTGAACACTTAGACACATAAAACTTAGAATTGGTCTTTAATATAATGGATATGTATATGTTGTATTTATCAACTAGACACGCATATCAAGCAATTGTTCACTCTATTTCCACTAGTTTATGAGTTTATACGGTTTATTTGAAAAAATTCTAGAAAGCTGGGAGGGTCTGGGACTCTTTTAGCCTTTAAAAATCGAACACCTTATATGCAACAAAAAATCAAAACCTTATATGCAACAAAAAATCAAAACCTTATATGCAACAAAAAAATCAAACAAAAACGCGAACACATTATATGCAACAAAAAAACTCCAAACAAAAATCAGCACTACACTAACATTTAAATTGAAATCCTGATGATGAACGAAATTGAAATCCAAACTCCAAACATCAATTCTGATGATAAACGAAAATACTAAATTGAAATCCGAACCTTTTTTTGACGGCAAAGGCGGCGAGGCGAGGCGCAGAGCGAGGCAGCAGGTTCGTGTTTCTGTTTCTAGAAGAGAGAGGAAGAGGAAACTGATTTAGGTTTTAGGAGAAGAAACAAATTAGGAGTCGCGAGTTCTCAAGAAATTAGAGTCTCTGAACTCATGTTCTAGAGCTTATACATATTTGTTCTGGTTTTTATTAATTAAATGATCCATAAGAAATATGTTTTTACAAATTTAAAAATAATATTTTATTATAAAAATCACATTTTATTAATTTTTTTAATAAAATTAGGAAAAAAATAAATTAGAATAATTAATTTTGTGATTTAGTTAAAATAGTGATCAAAATTGCAATTGAGTTTATAAATAAATTTGTTTTAGATTTTATTTAAATGACATTTGTTTAAGATTTTGTTGAAAAGCATTTGATTCAAATTTAAAAAAAAAATCACTTTTCTAAAAGTAAAAATATAAAAATAATAGATTTTCAATATAAAAGGGCGGTTCGAAATTGGTGAAAATGCAGATCGAGAAATTGAGATGGATGAACTCACTGAGCAAGGGAAAAGAGAACTCTAGACGACAGCAAGAAAGCTCCGAGGAAGATGAATAAGTATAAACATATAATATTGACTGAACTATTTTTCAATATATAAACTGTAATAAATAGATAGATAAATAAATAAATAAATAAATAATTCCTATCTGTAAAAAAAATCCTAAAATTTACAAATTATATTACTTTAGTTGTTGTGGTTAAATATCAAAGACTAATTTTTAGAGTTAAGAATATTAATATTTATTAAATAATTAATTAAAATTAAATAGTAAATAGCTTTCAAATCTTCGACTAATGACGAATTGTTCAGGAGACAACTAATTCTTATTAGAGTTCATATCTCCGTAAGCTGAGGATTAGAAACAAAAATAATAGACAAATTATATATCTTTTAGAAAATTGAAGATCACAAATTTTATATATTAATATTTATACATAGATAAGACTAAATTTAGAGTTTTTTTGTTATTATTTTATTTTTAATATATAAAAATTAAAATTATTATTTTAGAGACACCACTACAAATATTATTTTTTTTCTAACTAACAATTTTTATATTTAATATGAGTGTTCGATAATTAAACTCTTTAGAACAAAACAAAAACTCAAAAATAATATTCATGAAACAAAACTCAATGATTATTTTTTTTTTAATAAATTATTGTAACACTTATATTTTTATCAAACTTAAAAAAAAAACTCAAATGAATGTGCTACAATATGTTAAAGTTGAGTTTAAATAAATTAGTTATTCATCATAAATTAACACTAAGTTTGAGATCATCTGAAAAAAAAACTAAAATTATTGCTCGGGGCATATATTCATTGGGCACATACAATCCCATAATGAAAGAAAACCAATAGTTTCTGACTTATTAATGGTGACCACATTTAACGTTCATATTTCATCTTTCATTTATCTTGCTGGGGAAGAGTGTAAAATCAAATCTATAACTCAAAGAAAAGCTAAAATGACACGTATCTCACGATGATGCTACCAGCCAAGTACAGAACAGATGCTGTAGCAACACTTAAAAGATTGATCTGAATTATCTAGTCATGTCAAAGAGCAATTCTAACATTGCAATTTGTATTTACAGTGGTCTTGATACCAAATCAAAATTAATCATTTTCACATTACCAATTTTTCCTTTATTTTTTATTCAACCGCATGAAACTTAGCCATGTATCACAAACTAGCCAATTTATTGTTAACCTCTTTTTGAATCAATATTTCAATATAATAACATAAATACCATTTTTTGCTTGTAGGTAGTACAGTATAATTACAGTGCAGAGGAAAGGAAAGCACTGGTCGAACTTGTGAACTACATAAAGATTGTTGGTTCTATGATGCAGCGGTATGATACACCTGTTGCTGATGTTTTATGGGAAATAATACATGCTGAGGTCCAAGATGTGATCTCAAACTTAGTGTTAATTTATGATGAATAACTAATTTATTTAAATTTAACTTTAACATATTGTAACACATTCATTTGAGTTTTGTTTAAAGTTTGATAAAAATATAATTGTTAGAATAATTTATTAAAAAAATAATAATCTTTGAGTTTTGTTTTATGAATATTATTTGAGTTTTTTTTGTTTTTAAGAGTCTAATAGCCGAACACACATATTATTAGAATAATTTATTCAAAAAAATAATTATCTTCGAGTTATGTTTTATAAAAATTGTTTTTGAGTTTTTTTTTCTTTTAAAGAGTCTAATAACTGAGTTTTTTATGGGAATATCTCTTCTTTTTTTTTTTTTTAATTCCTCAAATGCCACACTTTAAAATAATATTCCTTGATTATCCTACTTTTTCATTTCAACCGAAAGTCTCTCCCTGAGAAAACAGACTTCTTGAAGAGGAAAATTTGTTACCTCCAACTACTTTTTTTTTTTGTTATTTTAAAAATTGATTATTGTTAGAATTATTAATTTAATTATTTAAAAAATAAAATACTAATATTATAATAAAATAAAATACAATAATAAATTATAAATAAAAATTATAATTTAATTATTATTATTATAATAAATAATTATTATACGTATAATTAAAAATTATTATAATTAAAATGATTAAATAAATATATATATATATTATATTAAAAAAATAAATTAAATGATAATAAAAATTAAATATTAATAACAATTAAATGAAAATGAAATGAAATACATTAAATTATTAATTTAATTATTTAAAAAATAAAAATACCAATGTACCAATG
>NC_021164.2:4362756-4370842 GCF_000331145.2 Cicer arietinum | reverse complement strand
ATATATATATATATATATATATATATTAAATTTAAAAAAAAAACAAATTAAATAATAATAACAATTAAATGAAAAAAAATTTATATTGATAACATGAAAATAAAACAAAATACATTAAATTATTAATTTAATTATTTAAAAATAAAAATACTAATAATTAATTAAAAATAAATTAATAAATTATTAATAAATATTGTTATTATTATAACAAATAATTATTATACTTAAAATGATTAAATAAATATATATATATATATATATTATAAATTTCAAAAAATAAAATAAACTAAATGATATTAAAAATTAAATAATAATAACAATTAAATGAAAAGAAATTTATATTGATAACTTGAAAATGAAATGAAATACATTAAATTAATAATAAAAATTCATCGAATTTGAAAAAACAAAATACATTAAATTTACATCAATGATGTCCATCTAAATGACCCCCAGTCCCACATGTATGATGTCGTCGAACTCGTCTAGCTCTCTGAACAAATTGCGGTTCTTCTGGTTCATCGTCATTTTGATCATTTTCTTCAATGTAAGCTGTAGATGGATTAGAACCACTGCCACCTGCTTCCATTAAATTTTGAGATTGTTGATTATACATTGAATCAGAAGAAATAAAAATAAAACAATCAATTAATGAGACTAAATAAATAAATAAATAAAACAAATAAAAAAAATCAGAATAAATAAAATAAAACAATCAATTAATGAGACTAAATAAATAAATAAATAAAATAAAACAAATAAAATAATCAATTAATGAGACTAATAAAATAAAATAAAATAAAACAAATAAAAAAAATCAGAATAAATAAAATAAAATAATCAATTAATGAGACTAATAAAATAAAATAAAATAAAATAAAGTAAAACAAATAAAAAAATTAGAATAAATAAAATAAAACAATCAATTAATGAGACTAATTCAATAAAATAAAACAAAATAAAACAAATAAAAAATTCAGAATAAATAAAATAAAACAATCAATTAATGAGACTAATTAAATAAATAAAATAAAACAATTAATAAAATACTTACAAATGTTTGAATGTATTTGATTTCAGCTATGTGATTTGTAGATAGTTCCATAATAAAAGAAAGTGAAGAAAGTGAAGAAGTTGAATGTATGAGTGAAAGATGCAGAGAAACTGAAGAAGTTGTGAGTAAAAATTTGAGGAAGGAAGTATTTATAGAGTCGCTTCCTCAGGGAACGGTTTCACATGCGGTCAAGACTTCATCAAGAAGTCGCTTCCCCAGGCTACGACTTCATCAGGAAGTCGCTTCCCCAGGCCACGAATAAAAGTTATTCTATTCAATATTTAATCTTATCCATTGAATAAAAGTTATCAACGGATCTAAATGATCCATGGAAGACAATCCTTGTGATATATTTTCAACCAATTACATTATTCTATTCAATTTTTAATCTTGACCATTGAATAAAAGTTATCAACGGATCTAAATGATCCATGGAAGACAATCCTTGTGATATATTTTCAACCAATTACATTATTCTAATCAATTTTCAATATTGAAAAAGTTCTATAAATAGACTATCTCACCACACCTTTTATCTCATCATACCTTCTCACCACACCTTATATCTCACCATACCTTCTCACCACACCTTATATCTCACCACACCTTTTACCATTTCATACTCAATCAATCATTTAGTCATGGCTGCTCAACAAGTAATTTGTATTGTTTATTACAATGGTTCAATTGTTGATGGAGTTGAAGGAAAAACATTCGTAAGTGACTATAAAAATGCGTTCAAAGTACATTCGGGAAGCAACTTTGCTCGTCTAAAGAATGTCATTAGAAAAAAATTACAGCTCGGTGACAACGTCACGATAAGTGATATAGTTTATCGACACCTTGTGTTTTTTGGTGAAAATACAACAAGGTTTGAACTCATGAAGATTTGTGACGATGAAGATGTTGAGTTTATGTTTGATGTTTATGCACAGTGGTCACAACTCGGCACCATCGAGTTATATGTTACCTTTGAGTCTGCTCCTCCATCAACAAACATTGATCAACCATCAACATCAAACATACCTTATCAACCCGACTTATATTCTCCATCACAATACTATGAACCATCACAACACTATGAACCATCACATCACTATGAACCATCACAACACTGTGAACCATCACAATAATATCCTCCATCATAACATTATCCTCCATCACAACACTACGAACCATATTTTACCAAATTAGAACAAACTCATCCAGAAAGTTTTCAACTCCATCATCAATCTCCTCCAACAAGTCCACAATGTGATCTTCCCCTTAGTGTCTTACATAGTATCAACGAGGAAGATTTAAGTGATTATAGTGAAGAGGATGAAACATACTTCGATGAATCATCTGATAATTCTGTCGATGACATTGATGGTGACGAAGATATGGAAGCAGAAGATCAACCTATTCTACCTGATTTCGATCCACCATCTCACCTGAAGAGCATCAATTTAGATACTCAACAAAAATCAAATGAATTTGATCACTTGCTCATTAACGAAGTCCCAACAGTAGATGGAACTCTTGCGGTTGGAATGAAGTTTCATAACAAAGATGAATGTGTACATGCAATCAAGTGTTACCATTTAAAACAATCATCGAATTTTGTGGTACAAAAGTCAGATTTAGAAAGGTATGCCATTTATTGTTCAGATCCAAATTGTTTGTTTAGATGCAAAGCTTCAAAACGCAAAAAATGTGAATTGTGGTTTATTGGTAAATTGAATGTGTCTCATACATGCACAAATTCTGCATTGTCACAAGATCATGCGAAGCTCAATTCTAACATAATATGTCAAAGCATAATGCAAGTTGTGAAAGTGGATCCTTCAATCAAAGTGAAGGTAATTGTTGCTCAGATTCGGGTTTTACATAACTACACATTTAGTTATAAAAAGGCCTGGATGGGAAAGAATAAAGTGATCGAACAAATTTATGGTAATTGGGAAGAGTCTTACAATCAACTCCCACAACGGTTGTTGGTTATGAAAACGTTTGCTCCAGGAACTAAAATAGAAATGGAAACCAACCCAGCTTATCATGAGAATAGTTTGATAAATGGGATAAGGATTTTTCATAGACTATTTTGGGCTTTCGTTCCGTGTATATCTGCGTTTAAATTCTGCAAACCAATAGTACAAGTTGATGGGACTTGGCTGTACGACAAGTACAAAGGAACTCTATTGGTAGCAGTTGCACAAGATGGGAACGACAACGTAATTCCTATTGCTTATGCTATTGTGGAAGGTGAGACAAAAGAAGGTTGGAGTTTCTTTTTGAGAAATTTGAGAAAATTTGTCACTCCACAGGCCAACATTTGTTTGATTTCCGATAGACATGAATCTATTAAGAGTGCTTATAATAATCCGAATAATGGGTGGCAAGATCCTCCGTCAAAGCATATGTTATGCGTTTGACATATTTCACAAAATTTTACAAGGGAATTTAAAGACAATGCTTTGAAGAAAAAAGTTATTTCTATGGGTAATAGTTTCTTTCTTAATTTTTATAATTAGTGTAATTTTTAATAATTTTATTCTTAATTTATATAATTTTTTACTGTTTTAATACAGGTTACTCGATCAACGAGCCTACATATCGATACTACCGTAGAGAAATCGGCATGCTAAATCCGGAGGCTTTGAAATGGTTAGACAACATACTTCGACAAGATTGGAGTCAAGCATTCGTTGGAGGTAGTCGTTGGGGTCGATGACAACCAACCTTGTGGAGTCAATCAACGCAGTATTAAAAGGCCCACGCGACCTTCCCATCACTGCTTTGGTGCAATCAACTTATTTTAAAACAGGGACACTATTTCCAACCATGGGAAAACGACACGCATCAATTTTAGCTTCTGGTCAGGTATACACAAAAACTTGCATAGATTTTATGAAATTGGAAATAAGTAAATCCAATAGTCATATGGTGGATAGTTTTGATCGGAGCAGCGATATTTTCATGGTGCACGAGACAGTGGTTCCAAGAGAAGGGCGACCAATTGGTCATTTCAGTGTAAACCTTTCTAACAAGTGGTGCGATTGTGGAATATATCAAGCTAAACGTATATCTTGTTCACATGTCATAGCAGCATGCTCTAGCATAAAATATATTTATTGGAGCCTTATACCTGATGTGTATAAAGTGGAAACGGTATTAAAAGTCTATGATGAAGTGTTCTAACCCATACCAAACCAAGGATATTGGCCACAATATGAAGGTGTTAAGGTGTGTAACAATCCACTAATACGGAGAGTCACGAAAGGTCGTCCAAAGAGCAAACACATTAGAACAGAAATGGACAGTACAGAAAAAGTATCAAGAAAATGCGAGTTATGTCGGGTCTCTGGTCATACTAGAAAACATTGTCCAAACGCTGTTGGCAAATCTACTCAAATTTGATTGATGTATTTTTATTATTAATTTAATGTATTTCATTTCATTTTCATGTTATCAATAAAAATTTCTTTTCATTTAATTGTTATTATTATTTAATTTTTAATATCATTTAGTTTTTTTTTTTTTGCAATTTATAATATAATATATATATATAACCATTTTAAGTATAATAATTTTTAATTAGAAGTATAATAATTATTTATTATAATAATAACAATATTTAAAATATAACATTTATTAATAATTTATTATTGTATTTTTAATTAATTATTAGTATTTTTATTTTTTAAATAATTAAATTAATAATTTAATGTATTTCGTTTTATTTTCATGTTATCAATATAAATTTCTTTTCATTTAATTGTTATCATTATTTAATTTTTATTATCATTTAATTTATTTATTTATTTTAATTTTAATATAATATATATATATATTTTATTTAATCACTTTAATTATAATAATTTTTAATTATACGTATAATAATTATTTATTATAATAATAATAATGATAATAATAATAATTAAAATATAAATTTTATTTATAATTTATTATTGTACTTTATTTTAATTTAATATTAGTATTTTATTTTTTAAATAATTAAATTAATAATTCTAATAATAAACTATTTTTAAAATATAACAAACAAAAAAAAAGACAACGCAATAGGAGGTCGCTTTCCGGGAAACGACCTCCTATTAACATAAAAAAATTTCCTCTTCAAGGGGTTGCTTCCCCAGGGAACGACTTCCTATTAGAACAGAAAAGTAGGACATTCAGAGAATTTTGTTTCAGAGTGTGGCATTTCAGGAATAAAAAAATAAAAAAGAGATATTTTAATAAAAAAAAGTCCTAATAACCGAACACAGATATTAAATATAAAAATTGGTTTTGAGTTTTTAGTTAAAAAGAAGTAATATTTTTAGTCGTGTTCCTTAAATAATAATTTTAATTTTTATATATTAAAGATAAAATAATAGCAAACAAATTTTAAATTTTAGTTTAATTTTTTTCTGAGAGATAGTTTAAGTAGTTTTTCTTTTTACTCATATTTAAGTAATAATATTAACATATATAAAATTTGTGATCTTTAATCTTCTAAAAGATATAAAATTAGTCTATTATTTTTGTTTTTAATCCTCAGCTTAAGGAGAAATGAACTCTAATTAGAATTATTTGTCTCCTGAACATTTCGTCATTTGTCACTAGTAGAAATTTACATTTTTAAATCGGTTAAGATGTACATTTTAAGTCAGTTCCGTGTCTGAGTTAATAGCAAACAACTTAATAAATATGTTGTTTTTTAAGTCATTTCATGAACCGACTCAACAGAGCTTCGTCTTGTTAAGTCGGTTCAGCTTAATCGACTTAAACATCATAAATTCAGTTCAATAAAATTATCTTTTTAAGTCGATTATTTTGATCAACTAACTCAGCAGATAATGTTAAAATAATAATTATTTTTAATAAATTTCTCATTTGTTTTATGCTTCTGCTCCATACGTACATATATACATACAATATTTCATATTAAATTTTAAATCAAAATTTTGTACTTTCAACCACAATTTTATATAACAATCGAATAACTAAAATATACAATATCAGAAGTTCATACAAAATATAAAGTAGAAAAAAGATGTCTTCCATTTCTTACTACTCTTGACAAGACAAAAAATGATTTAGATTTTCATTAACAAAGTCACAAAATCACATTTAGCAATATTCAATAGACATATAAAGCACGATTATTAGAGGTAGTTAAAATTACTTATGGTTATGTGTAAGTTGTTAGGTTAGTTACATTAATTGCACTGTATAAAAGTGCATCATACTCTAATTGTAACAACAATTCATCAAATAATCATTTCAAGTTTATTTTTCTCTTTAATTATTTTTCTCTTTCTTGGGCTCAACCATAATTCTTAACATGGTATCAGAGCGATAATAATTATGCTGCTGTATTCTTTTTCTAAATTTTTGTTTATCTTTTTTTCCTTATTTTGAATCTAAATTTGTGATTCTTTAGTATTTTTTCAACTTGATTGTATAATATTTGTAGATTCAAGATTGAAAATGTTTTAGTGATATATTTCACTATAATTTCATTCTTTTTAGCCATTGTTGGCTTTTTCTTTTGCTTCTACCATATGGTAGTAAAGCAATTATCATTTTCTTTGTTTTATCATTTTCTTTGTTCTTTTATCCTATGGTATTAGACATTTCTCATTCACTTTGTGCTTCCATCATATTATGGTTAAGCTTTATTGGTCACATTTGACATTTGAAGATCCAAGCTTGGAATTCTTAATTTTATATTGGAGTGAATGTCGTGGAGACACCGGAAGATTTTCAAGTTAATCCAAAGTAGGCCGAAGACGTCGACGAGAGTTATGCACCTCGGCTGTTACCACTTTCTACATGAATTTTATCGTTTAGCCGATGTGATTACGACTTGTATTCTTTTTCTTGTCATTTTCTTTCATTAGTTTCATTGTATTTTCTTTTCTTGTATTGTTCTTTCCAAGTTGGAAATGTTGTTACATACCGTAACGTCCCAAATTTTTGATCCAAAAATTACTTAAAATTATTTATTTTCTTTTAGAAACAACTATAATTATTTTTTCTTAGAAGTAGTTCATTATGTAATAATTTGAAGATGCGTCAGAAAATGATTTGCTATATATATTTTTTTTTGTAAAAGAATGTAATGTAATTTACTAAAATATTATTTATTCCTTTATTTGCAACTTAATATTCGAGTTATTAGATCAATATTTATTTATGCTCCAAAAATAAAATAAATTATCTTTAAGTGAAATTCAAAAGAATGGTTGACTGAAATTAATGACATTCAATTATTTACTAGTAAATGAAATGTCACTTCCACATTTCTATTAAAAGTTAATGATGAAAAGTAAATAACTTTACAATGTACTACAAAATTTTTAGTAATACAAAACATTATTTTTTAAGTAAAAGTCTCATTTTCCCACGTGCGTGTACCAATCAAACATCATTCATTCAACTCTTTGATATCATTAGTACCTAAATGTTGGTGTAAGGGGTCAGTTCATCCCACAACAATAATTAAACCAAAAAATAAATTAACAACCATAAAAATATATAAAATATGAATATAAAATCCTTTCATCATAAAATGTTTAAAGAAATTGATTATTTAACAGTTCTCATGGATGTATCAAAAGTCATAAAATGTATGTAAATAAATCAAGTAGCAACCGTAGGGCAAATAATTAGATCAAACTAAAAATAATAATAAAATGTATGCAAATTATGCATGCTTCTAAACATATATGATCCATATATAACCAGCCACACATGCGTCCACACAGAAGTCACCCATACCAATGGGGAAAAATTAAACCAGCCACACATGCATCCACAAAGATGCATATGATATGTCATAAAATGATAATGATGCCTAAAAGGTACATGTCATCACTTACTCAAATAATCACACAAATCATCAGTCAATTAGGAAACCACAAAGATAACAATATTTAAAACACAAATCACCAGCCACTTAGGCAACCACAAAGATAACAATATTTAAAACACGAATCACCAGCCACCTAGACAACCACAAAGATAATGATATTTAAAACACAAGTC
>NC_021164.2:4342596-4362440 GCF_000331145.2 Cicer arietinum | reverse complement strand
AATCACCAGTCACTTAGGCAACCACAAAGATAACAATATTTAAGACACAATTCACCAGCCACGTAGACAACCACAAAGATAACAATTATTTAAAACACAAATCACCAGCCACTTAGGCAACCACAAAGATTTCAGTATTTAAAACACAAATCACTAGCGACTTAGGCAACTACAAGACAAAATATTTCAAATTAAATTTTTTAATCACATAATACATCAAATTTATATTCTCATGGATGTTCATAGTTATAGCTCAATAACTTCAACACATCAAATATTGCATGTGAACAAATATCTCAAAATCACCACTTTCATTTTAATAATCCTTAAGATTCGATTTGACTACGTGTTATTGATAACAATTAAAACTCATATCACCAAGAATACAATAACAACATAAATTTCATTCACTTCACTACAAGGCTTCCGCATTCTAAAAATGGACTATTCATTAATGCATTCAATAATCAATTTTCTCATATTATTAAAATTAAAGAATTATAAACTTCTCATTCATGTCCTCAAGAAACATATATTGTTCATAAAAGTCAAGTTTTAAATTTAAAATACTCAAAAGTCAACACTTAAAATCAAATACATCATAATAAACATATTACTAATTACATCATTATAAAATTATAACTTTATAATTAAATACTGTAAAACACGTAAGACATTAAACATTTTCACTACAAACATATTTATCAAGGTATAATAATAAAATAGAACTCTATAGTTAATTTCATCAAGATAGAGGTATTACTAAAAACAATCAAAACATTATAGTTAATTTCTTTACGACGAAAATAAAATCAACCTTTTTCTTTTAAGACATCCAGACATCATATCAACATCTTACGAATCGCTAATTTAATATCTAGCATAACTTTGCATGGGAAAAAGCCCTTATCTTGGACGCTTTCCTTCCACATAACACTATATAGCCCTTGAAAAATCTCATAAAGATGAAGGAACAAAAGCTTAGAGCTTCCACAAGAAAGAGAGGTAATATGTGGGTGGTTGTTTGAGTGACTTAAAAATATTTGAGATAAAGAAAATATAATGTTGCGAATGGAGACGTGAAGCTGATTAGAGAAAGAGAGTAATTTTTCTCATTGAGGTTAGTTGCACACATCAATAATGTATTCAATTGGAATAATATCATTCAATGACCAACCGTTATGAATTAATTGACATTCATGTACTTATTCTTGCTTGTTACACATTTGAGTGGATGTAAAGTAGAAAACACGTTGTTTTATAGTTAAATCCTATTACCAATAAAATATAGTGTGGATGATTAAATTTTAACGAAAATTGACTTGATCATTGTTCACTCTAAAAAATACTCCTTCGAGTTTTAATTAATTACCAACAAAACCCCAACAATTAATTAATTAATTAATATAAATATACTTCATCAAATAATTAAAATTAAAGGAACAATTATCTTACTATTGTCACGCTAAATTAATTAAATAAAATATATAAATAAAACTAAGGATTTTCACTAATTCTATTATCTCCTTGGTTAAATACTTATTTGGTCTAAAATAAAACTAATAAATGATATAACTTCTATAAATTATAATTTAATTAAATAATTCAACTAATGTTTTCATCAACTAAAATAAATCAAGTAAGACAAAAATATCATTGCAGGTAATGTATAAAAAATAAAGTCAACGTATCTAACACATCAATTTCATAATTATCGAAAATAATCAAATAAATAAAATACACAGTTGTCCACGTAGGAAATAATTATGCCATAAACTGTTCTAATGTAATTGTCACACTAAAACAATTAAATAAAAATAAAGGTTATAATTATTCAAGTAAAATAAGGAGTTGTAAATTTTAATTTAATTTCTTTACGGGTAGAATAAATTATTAATTAAATAATAAATTATGAAAATTACTAAAAGACACATATATAATATATATGAAAATATTGCGGTGTTACACATACTTCCAACTTGTGGGGGACTATTAGAGGTAGTTAAAATTACTTATGGTTATGTGTAAGTTATTAGGTTAGTTACATTAATTGCACTATATAAAAGTGTATCATACTCTAATTGTAACAACAATTTATCAAATAATCATTTCAAGTTTATTTTTCTCTTTAATTATTTTTCTCTTTCTTGGGCTCAACCATAATTCTTAACAACCATCATTTTCTTCAATTAATTCCAAAATAAAATCCACACAACGTTTTTGAACTTCTTTAATTTGATCTAATAGTATACTATTGTTTTCTTCTTTATTGTTATTATTTTGTGAATAACTAAGTACATGTGAAATTTACAATAATAGAATAATTGAAGTATTTTAAATGAGACACTTTCAATTGAAATAGTTTAAACATGATGATACTTTCAAGTGTATTAGTTTAATTCATTTTTTATATGTATTTCAAAATTAATTCATTTAACAACAGGAATAATGGTTCCTTTAATCTCTTGAAGATTATAAGAGCGGACTAATAGTTCCTTTAATCTCTTAAAGATTAAAGTCATACAACTCTCCTCTTCTTATTTGATATACAAGTTTGATGAAATTGAAGATAAATGATATTAAATAACTTTTATATTTTTTAATTGTTTTGTTCTGTTTCAGTACATACATGTCTACTGTCTCTAATACATACAATACTACATTTGTAAACTTTACACTTTATTTATCTGCCTTTCTATCTAAATACTATTGTTTTGCTTCCTATTCTGTCCACACATAAATAAAGAATGAAAAACATAAAATATGTAATTTAATTTGAGAATCAAACTTGTCTTAATGAATTAATTGATGAAGTGATGACGATAAAACGGTATCCAGATTGTAACACCGCGATGTAGAGGTTAAGAGTAGAAAGTGGAGGTTTAGAACGCATATGTTATGAGAGTGAGAAGGTAAAACATTAAGTACACGAAATCTTTTATAGTGTTTTAGTATGTCTTAAGTGAGTTGTCAATATAACTGTATTAAATAAATTTTAAATATTTACAAAATTGACATCGCTTCATTTTATTAAGTCGTTTATCCAATTAACCGACTTAAATACGGAGAAATATATGATATATTAATTTTTTATTTTCACCGTCTCTATTAAGTCGGTAGGCCAATACAACAGTTTTAAACGTTTAACAAATTTACAAAATTGTCATCATTTCATTTTGTTAATTATATGGACAACCGACTTAGATGTACCAATTTTTTATTAGTGAATTGAAGGTTTGAAAGTCATTTACTATTTAATTTTAATTATTTATTAATAAATATTGACATTTTTAACTCTAAAAATTAGTCTTTGTAATTTTTAACCACAACAACTGAAGTAATACAATTAGTAAATTTTAGGATTTTGTTTGTACATATAGGAATTATTTATTTATTTATCTATTTATTACGGTTTATATATTGAAAATAGTTCAATAGTTATTATATGTTTATACTTGTTCATTTTTTACGGAGCTTTCTTGCCGTCGTCTCGAGTTCTCTTTCCCCTTCGTTGGTGAGTTCATCCATCTCGATGGCTTCCTTTGCGTTTTTCCCACTTTGGAAGTGTCCTTTTATATTGAGAATCCATTCTTTTTATTTTTATTTATTTAAAAAGAATATATATTTCTTTTAAATTTGAATTAAATGCCCAAACAAAATATGAAACAAAGGTCATATAAATAAAATCTAATACTAACAGACTCAATTACAATTTTAATTACTATTTTAACTAAATCACGAAATTAATCGCTCTATTTTTTCTTAATTTTAATCTTTAAATATAATTTTATTAAAAAAATTAATAAAATGTTATTTTATAATGAGATATAAAAAAAAAAAAAACGACATGGTCAAATTCATATAAATTGAATACATCTTAATATTATTCTAAATTTGGAAAACAGATTTCTTATGGAATCATTTAATTAATAAAAAACAGAACAAATTTGTATAAGCTCTACAAGATTGAGTTCAGAAACTAATTTCTTGAGAACTCGCGAACCCTAATTTGTTTCTTCTCCTTTTCATTAGTCAATTCTAGTACTTCTTCTTCTTATTCTTCATTCTTCATCTTCTTCGTTCGTCATTCTCCAAATAGTTATTACTTTTCTTCTCCACGAACCTGCTGCCTCGCTCTGCGCCTCCGCCTGGCCTCGCTCCGCGCCTCCGCCTCGCCGTCTTTGCCGTTCGTCAAATAAGGTTCGGATTTCAATTTCGTATTTTCGTTTATCATCAGAATTGATGTTTGGAGTTTTGTTTGGAGTTTGGATTTCAATTTCGTTCATCATCAGGATTTCAATTTAGATGTTAGTGTTGATTTTTGTTTGGAGTTTTTTTGTTGCAGGTAAGGTGTTTGATTTTTTGTTCCATATAAGGTGTTTGAGTTTTTTTGTTGCATGTAAGGTGTTTGAGTTTTTTTTGTTGCATAGAAGTTGTTTGATTTTGAAAGGCTAAAAGTGTCTTGGGGCCCTCCCAGTTTTCTAGAATTTTTTCAAATAAACAGTATAAACTCATAAACTAGTGGAAATGGAGTGAACAATTGCTTATATGTGTGTCTAGTTGATAAATAGAACATATACATATAGAATATATTAAAGACCAATTCTAAGTTTTATATGTCCAAGTGTTCAACTCGACAAAAAGTTTGGGACTCATTGTACTAGCCGTAATTATTTTATGGAGTGTGAATCTTAGTTTGTTTGGAGTTTGAATTTCAATTTCATTCATCATCAAGATGACATGATTTCAATTTAGATGTTAGTGCTGATTTTGCTAATTTCTTGAATTTCATGTGCTTTTTGTTTGGAGTTAGTGCTGATTTTTGTTTGAATTTCATGTGTTGATTTTGCTGATTTTTGTTGCATACAAGATGTTTGATTTTTGTTTCCATTTAATTTTCACTGAAAAATGTTTTATGTTTCCTAAATTGGTTGATTTATTGAACAAGATATACGAGGTTTTCTAGCAAACACTAAAGACTTGAGTTTTTTGAGTTGCTTAGAACAAAGAAACATAAATAATGGCTGCCTGTTTTAGAATGCAACTATTTGTTTTAGAATGCAAGTTCAACTATTTTATGTCGGCCACCCCAAACTTTTTAGTCAAGCTTCGTCACTGGAGAAAGATACTTGATAAGAAGGTTAAGAAAATAATAACGAAAATAAAGTCTTGCACATTTTATGATTCTAAAAAGTGAAATAAAAGGCTCCAATGATGATCAATTTTTTCGCTCATTTATGAAACTTAATAAATTGAGAAAACTTGCTAATGAATCAACAAAAAGTTTCCTAGATTATACTATCGTATGGTATGTATGATGATGGTATGTAGTAAATAAAATGAAGATGGCATGTGCATGGTTTGTTTATTGGAATAAACAAACAAGACCCCACGTGACTGATTATAGAGTTGTTAGATTATTATGTTAAGACATTCAACTTTAAAAACAGAGGAAAACAGAGCTTACTTGTTTGAACTGTGGCAAATCCATGTATGCATAAGTCAAGCATGTGGTTGACTAGGCTAAGTCAAAAGTTTAAGTTTATGCAAGTAGATATTTTTACTTCATGTACTAGAAAAATGTATAATAATGATGTGAAATATGATACTAATCCGGTCTCAATCTCAAGTGTAAATAAAGAAAAAGCCATATTTCAAGATCTAAAATGAATAAATAAATTAACTAAACCATATATAATGCTATTATTTGCAGTATATTTTCAATAAAATAAATTTTCATATAAAATTAAATGAAAAAAATGGTTGGTGTAGTAGAAGAGATTAATCTCTAAAAATGGCTGCACCTGTAGCTGTTCTCTTTGAGTAACATCATTCTTCCTTCCCTTAGAGCTCTGCACCTATTGCTGTTTAGGGTTTTGCCGAATCAATCTATCTCTACAATGGGTAAAGCTAAAAAGGGACCAAAATTTGCGGTTATGAAGAAGCTTGTCACTTCTAAAGCAATCAAAAGGTGACTTTTATTTTCTCTCCCAAACTCAACTCTTATGCTACGTTTTGCTCTGTTTTATGTGTTTAAATTTTGTGTCAATTTCAGCTATAAAGAAGCGGTTTTGAACCCTGAAAAGAAGAACACTCTTAAAGAAAAATTGCCCAGAAACGTGTAAGCCTTAGTTGTTCCCAGTTTCATTCCTATTGTAATATAGTATCAATTTTTGGTTTTAATGTTCTCTGTTTTAAATTTGGATTATTCAGTCCTAGTCATTCTTCGGCGCTTTTCTTTCAATACAATACTGCGTTAGGACCCCCTTATCGTGTTTTGGTGGATACCAACTTCATCAATTTCTCCATCCAGAATAAAGTATGTGTTATTCGTTTTGCTTTAATTTTGTTTTTTATGTACCTCTTTGAAATATTTGTTAGTGTGATGTTCATATCCCTCATTTGATTCATAAATACATAAATAAATAAATAGAGCACTATATTGCATTTCAGTGTTTGATTCATCTAATTAAAATTGTATAAGTTTTGTAATCTTTTTCAAGTTTCTTTGTTGCTGGCTCACACAAAGGGTTTTGTTCATGCAGTTGGATCTGGAGAAAGGAATGATGGACTGCTTATATGCAAAATGTGAGTTTGAATTGATGATAACTTGACTCAATTCGTGTTTTTCATGTCTAAGTTTAGTTGAATGTTGGGGTTCCCATCGAGTTTTTGAGCTTACGTTTCCCAAGATTGAATCTAGCATCCTATAAACTATTCTTACTCTTGTTCTGTTTATACTTGGATTTTCAGGTACCCCGTGTATCACAGACTGTGTGATGGCAGAACTTGAGAAGTTGGGCCAAAAATATCGTGTAGCTCTAAGGTAGATCTTATGTTATGTGCCTCATTTGTTATTGATTTATATTATCATACACTTGCTATGTACGTTGAAGTATTGAAATTTATATATGCAGTTACTTATTCAATTATGCATGCTTGGCTTGCCTATACTTTTTATTTAGTTTTTGTCCTCACTGTATGATTTATAAATCAAGTTTTTGATGGGATATTTGTATGCTAAAATAAAATCCCTAATTTTGTGGAAGATAAAAGAAATCAGATATCTAAACTTACAACTTCATCCATTTTCTCTAGTAGAAGTGTGTTAAATTACAAAGGGCAGAACATGTCTCTTTAAAACAGCAACTGTTGAAAGGAAAACCAAATCCTGGAGCGCCTCAACCCTGTGAAATATCATCGCTTTTATCTGCCATCCTATTTTTTCATGCTGCTATTGGTTATATTTATGATATAAGCCATCTTTCAGCTTACTTAGTAGAGAGAATGAATTATATTATTCCAGTTATAGCTTTTGGGTGTATTGATTTATCTCTTTTATATTGACAGGATTGCAAAGGATCCTCGATTTGAGAGATTACTCTGTACTCATAAGGGGACCTATGCCGATGATTGCCTTGTTGAGAGAGTTACTCAGGTGTGATTTATTTGAAGTATTTGTTAAATATCAGACAGTATCTTGTATTTGAATTTGATTGTTTAGAGTGATTTAAAGCCTTTCAGACTTGACGAAAAACTATGATACCTTAGCAGTACATAGGGTCATCTAGATCAGTAAACTAGTTTCTATTATTTGCAAATAAAAGTAACGGTGACAGCAATACACACCTACTTCTTATGTCATTATTTTGCTTCAAATTATTTAAACAAACCATTTTCTTGGAACAGCATAAGTGTTTCATTGTCGCAACATGTGATCGTGACTTGAAGAGGAGAATCCGGAAGGTAAAATCTTTAATCATTTCTCTGATTATCAATGTTTTGATGTTTTGGACCTGGATGCCTGACCCATTAACTTGGTTTCTGTATTTCAGATTCCTGGTGTGCCAATAATGTACATCACTAAACACAGATACTCAATCGAGCGGTTGCCAGAAGCAACAATTGGTGGAGGTAAATACTCTGAATTATACTGTAATATTTATTAATGTTATTTGCTATTAAGAAGCAGCGACTCTCAATAAAACCTTTATGCTTGCCAACTAACTATTAATTTGAACTCAGTTTATTGGTTACGTCTTTGATAAACAAGATTAGCAATGTTTCATTAGATTTGGCCGGGTTTTGTTCAGGCTTAAAACTATGTTTAAACTAAAGTTTGAAAAAAGAAGTTTAAAAAAGTAGTTTTATAGTTGTTTGGTACATGTTCAAAATTTTTGGGTCCTAAAAAAGTAAAATTTTAAGCTTACATAGTACAAAAAATTCCGATACAACTGTACTAAACAAGGTAGAAAAATATAAAAAAAATCTACTAATTGCAAAATTTACCAATTTACCCACTATCCATTTAATGTTCAATGCAAAATCTCTTCAAAAACATATCTTCAATACAAAAAATATGCCACAAGGTTGTTAAGGATTTTTGAAAAATTAAAGAACTGAATATTAGTTTGCTATTGAGTTTGATGAACTCATGATAGTATATATATATAGTAACATAATATGGAAGATGTAATTTGTTGGGTCAGGTTTGTTGTCCAGCTAAAAAAAATAGTAAGAAAAATGAAAACAGAAGCAAGGATTGGCAGAAGCTCTGCACAAGTTGTTACAGAGATTCACTGTGTATACAAATGAACCATTAATCCTATTAGCACCTCTAGAATCAAGTGTCCAGTCATAGTGTTATTAAATGTCGGCCATGGTTCCGCCATTGGCCGCAATGGCGTGTTTATTTGGTGGATTTTGGCCTTCCACCATTGACAAACAATGGATAGTCACAAATGAAAATGAACCATTAATCTTACTAACAATTTTGCATTACTAAACTATTTTATGGTAGTATTTTTTTCTTTTCCTATTGTATATTTCTTGTGTCTATTTTCCTATTTTTATTAGCACTCAACTGACGACGAACCTATGATTCTTAATGCAGCACCTAGAATTTGATCCAGCAAAACAGGAAAGCACACCAATAATCTCGACACTCCTTCATGGGTTTAGAAGTTATATATATGCATATTTGGTCCTTTAGATGGCTGGATTGGAATCTCATAGAAGCATGACACTGATCAAGAAGCAACTCTGCAATGGTTGATCCGATAAATTTCTGCAGTGTAACTTGGTCGATTTTGGATGCTGTCAAACGTTTTTGTCGCTAATATAAAACTTTGGAGAGTGCCTAAACTATTGTGGTTTATGGCATTTGCATAGATTGTTACTATAGATGTAAACTATTGAAAAGATACTTTATGATTGGAAAAGAAAAAAATGTGTTTCAATTGAATTTGAATTGTCGAGTTTGTTCTTCACGTGCCAGAAGAATGTTGGAAATCAGAAAACTGAGGAAAAAAAAACAACTTTTAACTTATTTAACACCAAAAAATGTCCCACAAATTTTAATATAATATTAATTATTATCACATGAACACTGATTTAATACACGAATATTACTTTTAGTTTACTATTTATTTTGCATTAACTAATATTTAATAAAGTGAATTTAATAACAATACAATCCTCTCTTATCTTATGTCTTCTTTAATTAGTGTAACATAAATATAAATTATTAATCAATATTATGTTACTATTATATAAATTATAAATTATTAATCAATATTGTTTAAAAAATGTTCAGTGCTGTGCGTGTTATTTAGGTACGGTTAGGGATGGGAATAGGCTAAGCCGTCCGACAGGGGCCTATGGCCTGACCTACTTATGGCTTGGTCTGGCCTGTTTAATAAAAAGGTTAAAAAGGTCAGGCTCAGGCTGTTTTTAAATCCTATTTATATAAATAGGCCAGACTCAGGCTTGTAAAAAAGTCTATTAGGTCTGACAGGCCGGCCTATATATATTTTATATGTATTTCATTCTCTATTTTTTCTTCTTCTAATTTCCATTGCACTCACTCCAACAAACATGTATGAAAACAACATATATTTTTATAAAAAGCGATATTATTTATTTGTTACTTTATATTTTATAAAAACCAATACTATTTATTTGTTATCTTTATATATATTATTAGTATATAAATTTAGAAACCCTAATTGTTTATTATTACTGAATATGAGTTTGTTTGAGAGGTAATATTCCAAGTTGTTTGAGAGGATTTGTTTAGAGGTAATATTCTGAGTTGTTTGAGAGGTAATAATCTGAGTTTGTTTGAGACCATTTGTTTGAGAGATAATAATGGGTGTGTTTGTTTCAATAAAAAATTTATTCTTTTAAACCAAAAACTATTTTTTAGGGTTTAAAAGGTGTTTGTTTCATATTTTTAAAAAATTATTGTTAGAAAAATCATTGTTTTATTTAATATATATATATACATATACACATTAGTATTGGTATATGGAGAATCATATAAATCGATATGTGTAGAGCATCATGTAGCTATAGATAATTGTTTATTTATTACCTTTATATATATATATATTATTACTAAATATGATGTTGCACGAGAGGATTTGTTTGAGAGGTAATAATCTGAGTTTGTTTGAGACCATTTGTTTGAGAGATAATAATGGGTGTGTTTGTTTTAATAAAAAATTTATTCTTTTAAACCAAAAATCATTTTTTAGGGTTTAAAGGGTGTTTGTTTCATATTTTTTTTAAATTACTTTGTTAGAAAAATTATTTTTAATGTGAATAAGACTTTTAAATAGGCTTATAGGCCAGACCATGATAGGCCGTAGGCCAGACTTAGGCCGAAAAAAAAGCCTATCATAGGCCGTAGGCCAGGCTTAGGCCTCAAAAATTCACCGTAGGCCAGACTCAGACCTTTCAAAGTCTGGCCTGACCTGACCTATTCCCACCCCTACGTACGGTATAGCTCGGACATCATATTAGGAATATTTAAATTCAATAGCATATGAATAGTAAACATCAAGCAGTATTTGTAAGACTCCCGGCAAACACCAGCTTTTTTGCTTTTTAAAATTTGGGTTATGAGACTTACGAAATTAACATTTCTATAAATAATAAAACAAAAAGTTTTGAAATCTTCTTTTTCAAGTTTCTTTGTTGCTGGCTCACACTAAGTGTTTCGTTCATGCATTTGTATCTCGAGAAAGGAATGATGGACTGCTTATATGGAAAATTTGAGTTTGAATTCATGATAACTTTGTTAACAATGACATACATGAAAAAGAGGAAGAAAAAAGACAATACTCTAGGATTTCATAACATTGAATGAACCAAGTTTGAGTTAGTAGAGTTATAATGAATATATATATATACAAGAGAATAGAAATATCTAAAATACCCTTACTACTAACATAGAATAATATTATCTAACATCTTCCCTCAAACTCACGATGCATTAATATGGAGCATCGAGAATTTGTCAACTAAAAAACGAAAATATTTAATAGAATGCATCTTTGTGAACAAATTAGCAATCTGTAAAGAAGAAGAGACAAACAGTAGAATAATGGTTCCATGCTGAAAATGATGACGAGTAAGATGACAATCAATCTCAATGTGTTTGGTGTGTTCATAAAAGACCGAGTTATGAGCAATTTGAATAACACTCTTGTTATCGCAGTGCATCAGAGTTGACTCAGGAAGAGAGATACTCATATCAGACAAAAGCCAATACAACCAAATTATTTCAGCAGTAGTGGATGCCATAGAACGATACTCAGTTTTTGTAGAAGGGCGAGAGACAACGTCCTGTTTCACACCCTTCAAAGAAATAAGATAGTCTCCAAGAAATATGCAAAACTATGTGGTGGATTTACGATCTATGGTGTCACTAGCCTAATCAGCATCAAAATAAGCACGTAACTCCAATGAGGACGACGATGGAAAGAGAAAGCTTTGAAATTGAGTTCCTCGAAGATAACGAAGACTACGAAGAATTGCTGCCCAATTTACTGTAGTGGGAGAGACAACAAACTAACTAACAACATGATCATCATAAGCAATGTCAAGTTTGGTAATCGTAAGATACACTAAGCTGCCAACCAAAGTACGATACAAAGTGAGATCTGGTAAAGGAACACCATACGAGGGAACATATTTCACATTCAACTCAAGAGGAGTATCTACTGCTCTAGTATCAGAAAGACTAGCCTGATAAAAAATGTTGGCAATGTACTTGGAATGAGAAAGAAGGTAGCCTCTAAGAGAGTAGGCAACTTCAATTCTCAAGAAATAATGAAGAGTTCCCAAGTACTTCATCTTAAACTCTTTGGCTAACTGCAATTGTAACTCATTGATTCCACTAACATCATCACCTGTAATAATCATATCGTCAACATACAAAGAAAGTATAATGCGACCATAAGTGGTTGACCTTATAAACAATGCAAAATCATGTTCACTAGAGAGGAAACCAAAAAAAGTAATCACAATAGAAAATTTCTCAAACCAAGCTCGAGGAGCATGCTTAAGACCATATAGAGCCTTTTTTTAACTTACATACTTCCCCTTGAATATGAGAAACTCCTTAAGGAGGGACCATATAGACTTCTTCAAGAAGCTCACCATTTAAAAAATTAGTATTGCTCAACTCTTGTTTAAGAAATAGATTCTGTAAATAGAACTCAGTTGTGATTGATTCTAACACAACACAAAGATTAAAAACAACAAGCTTTAAGAATGATATTGAGATGCTTGAGTATGATTGATCTTTGCTTGGTACTTTGAGTTGTGTTTTGTTCTTCATCTTGAAGCTGCATTTATAGACTTCAAGAAGGCTTAGGACAACTCATGTGGCCGTTGGAAAGGGACCGGCTGTCATGAAAGAGTTGTTGGATAAATTCTGCCAAAAACAAGAATGATCAGCTGCATCAAAAGATCGATCCAGGATTGATCTTTTGGTTTATGATGAACTAGCATTGTACTCTATGATTTGTGTCAGTATGTCAGTTTTGAGTACATGCTTTTCTGTTATGTGTGCAGGCTTTAGGATAGTTCAAATCAGTAGTGTGCTTTACTATTTGTAGTCTTGTATTTGCATTTGCTTTATAAGAAGAATGATCTTTGTGATAAGCCTTTATTGAAGCATGCCTTTGATTCTTCAAATTCTGGAACAAATGTGACTTAGATTGATCTTTTGTTGATTCTATATGAGAGTATAAGATGAATATTGTTTCCAGGATTGATCTTTTTCAAGGAAAAAGATTATCCTTGTTCCTGCCATAAACGAAGATCGTTCTTCGTTTCTCATCAATAAGTCAAGATCGATCTTCGTTTTTCAGAACTGCTTCAAGATCAATCTTCGTTTTCCAAAACTGCTTCAAGATCAATCTTCGTTTTCCAGAACTGCTTTCTTTGATCTGATTTGTGATGTTTGATACCTATCTTGTTTTAACATACTCAAAAACAAATGTTAAATATCAAAACACTTAGAATCATAATTAGAATTCTTAATTAACTTTTTGTTTGTTTTCATCAAAACATTAAATTGAGATTTTGTCTCAACAAAGCACTCTCAGATGAGTATACAAAACCAGAACTAGAGCCAATGGTAGGAGGAGCAGAAGCAACAACATTCGATGATAGCCCTATAAAATTCTTCATATATGCTCTCCCCAATTTCAGAAAACGTGTTTTCCAATGGCCTTTTTGTTTGCAAGATGCAGATTCATCATTACCAAACCCAACCCTCCTTTGAGATTTTCCTTTTTGAACAGGAGGAGCAAAAACAAATGGAGGAGTTAAGAGAATTCCCTTATATGACACATCAGAATGAGTCTTAAGTCTGATTTCTTCTGCCAATAGTTCACTAACTACTGATTCAATATTAGGAATGAGAACAATGCAAAATACCCCCACGAAAGACCTTTAAAATAATCACGAAGAGCCATCAGAAACCAAACCAGATGTTACTCATCTCTTTGATCAATGTATGCTTTGACAACTTTCAACTCAGGTGATTCCCTAAGAGCCAATTGATCCCACAAATTAGTCATTGCCAAATATAATTCCTGAATGGTCATATTGTTAAAAAAAAAATCAATTACAAAACATGCTACGGTTTCCTCTCCACCATTGGATCATGGTCTCGTGCGCCTTCTCCAAAAGTCATTGGACAAAGGTATTATGCTTGATTTTCACTTTGTTGTAGTTATGAGTGTTTTATGTAATAGACTCTTTGAGTGATATAGGTTTTCAAGTTCTCAAAGCTAAATTGATTTTTTAAACACTTCCAACGGTGAACTTAACACAAGTTCTTTAAATGAGGTTTATTGTGTCTCATCATTTTGAAACAACTCACTCATTTTTTATCTCTTAAGAACTATATTAAGTTTTACAACTTTAATTCATATATTAATATTTTATTTATATTTAATTTTATTATAACTTAAAATATTAATTTAATATTTAAATTTAAATTGAAAATAAATTAAACTTAAATTTTTACAACAACTTTAATTCATATATTAATATTTTATTTATATTTAATTTTATTATAACTTAAAATATTAATTTAATATTTAAATTTAAATTAAAAAAATAAATTAAACTTAAATTTTTACAACAATAATAAAAATTAAATGTTAACTCTTAATAGTCATTTTACATAATGTCCAAGTTTTTCTCACGCTTATATCTTATTCTGATACGCTATTTAAAGTAGCGTTTGAATTTATATAGTTTATAGTTTCTTATAGGCTAAATAACACCCGTAGTCCCTTAACTTAATTTCAGTTAATATTTTAGTTCTTTATTTTATTTTATTTTATTCGATTTGGTCCTTTATTTTAATTTTAAGAGACAATTTGATCTTTTATGTTTTAAAATATCAACAATGTTATCCTTTTTTTTTTTTGAAAAATTTCAAAAAATTCATCAAAATTTTCAAACAAAATCTATAAAATTAATTATTATCCTCAATATAATGCAAATTTCATCAAATTTATAACTTAAATATTTAAATAAAATCATATTTTAATCTCTAACAACATCAAAATAAAGAATGAAAATATGAGTTTATTTGAAGATTTGAGTTACGAAATTGATTAAATTTGTATTATATTGAAGAATATAATTAATTTTATGGGTTTTATTTCAAAATTTTGATGAAGTTTTTGAATTTTTGTTAAAAAAAAATAATACCATTGTTGACATTTTAAAATATAAAAGAACAAATTGTCACTTAAAATTAAAATAAAGGGCCAATTTGAGAAAAAAAAAAAAGATAAAAGACTAAAAACTAAAATTAAGTTAAGGGACACGAGCGCTATTTAACTTTTTTTATATTTTTTGCCATTTATAACCATATTATTTTATTTGTATATAATACAAAATAATTGTCTCATTCACTCACCCACTAGTTCACATGTTAACGTACATTCTTCTCGGTTAAGAGAGTCGTTTCTTTAATTTTTTGCCCAAATAACAAAAAAATAAAATTTTTTCATGTTATTCACCATCTTACAGGAAATTGACTAAGGTATGTATTTACATAATTATTATTATTTCTTCATCTTCTAATTTATCATTGTGATAAAGTTAAATTTATTTTTTATATTAAATTGTAAAAAGTAAATGAATTGCATTGTTTTTAGGGTTACTAGTTATACATATGGAGTTTGTTAAACTTTTAGAGAACTCTCCAAATTTATGTTTATATTGTAATAACAAAAATAAATAAAAATAAATGATGTAACACAAAAAAGTAGTAAATTGCATGGTTATGATTTTTATTTCAAAGTTTTGTTGTATTTTTTTTTTTTGAGTTTCTACTACAATAATAAAGTAAAGTAGGAAAATTGATTAAAAAAAGGAAAATGGAGTAAAACAATACCTAAGAGAAATTAGATAAAAATGTCACATTTTTTGTTATTTTAAATTAAATAATTATGTCTTCATAACCGCAATTTTGGATCCCTTTTTAGCGTTATCCTTTGTAGAGATAGATTGATTCAACAATACCATATTCGGTGAAGTAGTAAAAAAATACAAGACAAATTAGCGAGAAATATAGAAAGTAAAATAAAACATGTGGAAATAGATTAATTCAAGAATACCCTATTTAGTTGAGTAGTAAAAAAGCACAAGACAAATTAGCTAGAAATATAGAAAGAAAAATAAAACATGTGGAGATAGATTGATTCAACAATACTCTATTCGGTTGAGTAGTAAAAAAATACAAGAAGAATTAAGGATAAATATAGAAAGAAAAATAAAACAAGAAGAGTCTATGTAGATTAATTACATTTTAATATTATTCCAAATTTATAAAATACATTTCCTATTTTTAAAAACACATTTTATTGTATTACATCATTTAATTAAAAAAAAAATTCAAAATCCAAACACCAAATCCCTAATTTAACTATTTAAAAAAAATTTCTCTTAGCACCCTTCAATGCACACTACACTCACAAATATCAATATTCAATAATTGGAAAACAAAAGTTTATTTTCTTGACTCCACATTCCAAGCTCATTATACTTGCATTTATTAATCACACCCACAAATTAAACATAGTTAAGAAAATCTTAAACAGAGGCCTCAATTTTGCTAGCATATCCATTTTTATCATCAGCAAACCTATCCCAAAGCATCACTCCTCCATACTTATTTGATTTCTTAACAAAATTCAACACTTGACTTATAAACACACGTGGTGGCACATAACCACTACCAGCAGCTGATGTTGAAGCAGGAACACCAACATAAACCTTACTCACCTTAATAGAGGTAACCCACTCATTCCATGAATTTTGGAATTTGTTTATGTTCTTAGAATTAAATTGACAACGCCCATTATTGTAAAATTGAACCCAAACATAATCAAATAGCCCAGTTGATAATGCCCCTTTTAAATGTTCATCAGGAAAAGGACATTGTGGTGCTGCTGTTAAGTATACTTTTTTCAGCCCACTTTGTTGAGAAATTCTCTTAGCAATTTCACCATAAAAACTTCCACCACCACCATGTTCAATGTCAAAATCTACACCATCCAAAACAACATCACCAAATGGTCTTGATTTTGATGATTTCCCTCCTAAGAAATTGTTCCATATGTAATCAGCCACATTTATAGCATCTGTTCTAGATGATAAAGAGTAACGACCAATACCACCACCAATTGATATCATAATTTTGATACCTTTCTTATGACAATTTTTTATGTCGGTGCCAACACTTTTGCAACCATTGTATAATTTTGGGTCACAATGACCAGCTAGATTGAGTCGAGGTGTACGACCATTGCCAAATGTTGATAAAAATGCTATGTTTACAATATTATATAGTCCTGTGTTACATGTTTCGGTCAATGAACCTTCATCCTCGTTTTGACCCCAATAAATTACAATGTCTCCACCATATGTACTAGAAATCAAGGTAAGAAAAAACAAGAGAAGGATAATTGAAAGGCTACTTTTTTCATTGCCCATTGTAAATATTTAAGATTTTAGTTGGCTTGATACTAATCACCCAATTAGGAACAATTTATAGAACTATGAAATAATGTAATTAATTGTTTAATTACGGTCCACTTGTAAAAAATATATATTTTGAACGTTTTAAATTATTTAAATAAATCTTTAAACTAAAAAAATATGTAATAAGGTTTTTAATTTTTTTTTTTATGATTAGATTACTCTTTTAATTTAACGTTAGTCGACGTTAATGGGTAGTGTGATATATCGTCCACATCATTATTATTTAAATTGGAAATCCTACTTTAAAAAGAACAAACTAAATTCTTAAATGTTATTTTTAAATACTACAATAATGAGAAAGAAGTAATGTTGGTTTCAACTAGTTGATGAGACCACCAAGAGATAGATAAATATAAATAATATACATGGTGAATTTTCTATTGCATCAACGATCAATTAATTAATTTTTCATGAAACCAAAACCACAAGATTTTTTTCTCTTTCTCCTCAAATTTAACCATTCTAGTTGAAATTTTAGAATTCTGAAAAAAAATTATGATAGAGAAACAAGTGAAATGAATTGATCTGGTAAACGACAATAAAAATCAAACCCTAATTTATAAGGAATTAATTGGAGAAAAGGGATCAAAATTGAAGGCGAAAACAGAAAAAGAGATAGAGAACAAATCTTAGAGTTTGGATTCCACCAGGTATTAATTAATTTATTAATTTTTTAACAATGAAAAATTAATCATATGTATTATTTCTATTCTAATCGAAGGACCTTAGCTAAAAAAATAATATTAGTTAAGATACTTTGTTATGACTTTTTTAAGGATTTATTGCTAAATAGTTCAGGAATCTACAAAAATTAAACCATAAATAATTTAGTGTAGTTTACTTTGTAAGAATAAATTATATTTTCATTTCTTAAATTGTTTATTACTTTACTTAAGAGGTTAATGATAATATATTTCCAAAAGTAATAATTTTTTTTTTAATATTTTTATTATTTCTAAATATATGTACAATTATTCACTTTAAAATTTTTAATATAATTAAAATAGAAAATATTTTTGAATAGTAAATTGTCTCTTAATAATATTGGAACATAAAGAGTGTATAGTTCAGCGATCAATGTCATATAAATTGATTAGGCAAATCTTATTTGAGATCCAAAATAGAATCAAGATTATTTTATTTTTATTAACTTAATACAACATGAACGCCAAAACACATTATGTGTCAGACAAGTGTCGCGACAGGACTGAGGAGGACAAACATCAAGAGCAAACCCATTTTTGTTTATACATATATGCCCATAAAAATGTGTAAAAAATTGAATTGTGAAGACCGAATAACATTCATATATCATTGTTTAGGAATAGGAATAGAGCTCGAATAATAGTTTTTATTTTTTAATTTTTTTAATTTTATTAAACTCAAATAATAGTTTTATTTTATTGAATATAATAGTTATATAATGGTTGTCATGATGACTCATGATCCTCACTCAACACGTGCATAATGCATTGACACATTACATTACGCCAAGTTTCATAAGAGGGTTCAAAGACAAGTAAATTTAAAAAGATATTGTTTGTATGAATAATGATCTAGTTCTTAGTATATTTTCCACTTATCACTTTATAATACTTGACAATTTTAACCTCATTTATAAAAGAATATTTATTAAGTGAGTCATTATTGAAATATTACCGCAATAAAATCAGGATGTCTAATCCAAATGCTTTAAGATTGGTCGATAATATCCCCTAGAACAATGTACTATGGCGTATTCTCAAGGTTGACAATTGGGACACATGACAACGAACATTGTCAAGTCATAAAACGCATTGCTCAAGGGTACACACAATCTCCCAATCACTGTTTTTGTCCAATCAACTTACTATAGATTGGTAGTTTTATATATAGAAATGAGACAACAACATTAAGCATAATTAGATTATGGTCGAGTATACATAGAAGATGGCATGAACATGATTAAATATGAAATAGGTAAGTCTAAAATTCGACCAAATTGTTATTCTTTCATGGTGCATGAAACAATAAACTCAAGAGAAGTGCGATCAATTGGAAATTTTGGAGTCAACCTTCAAAGAAAATGATGTGATTGTTGAAAATTTCAGGCTATATATGTGCCTTTTTCACATGTCATAACAACACATTCTTACACTCGTCAAAACTATTTAGTGCATCTGTCTAACGTGTACAAGATTGTTAATATATTTAACATCTACAAAGAAAAGTTTTCACATATACTCAATGAAGGATATTGGCCTCCATATGAATATCACAATCCTAAAATGTGGAGCATTAAAAAAGTCGTCCAAATAGTACCTATATTAAAATTGAAATGGGCGTTAGAGAAAAAGTGTTAAAAAAATGCGGATTATATTGGTTAACTGGTCATATTTAAAAATATTATCCAAATGTTACGGTCAACTCTAATCAAATCTACGTAATTTTGTAAAATTTGTATATTTTTTTCAATGAATTATATATATATATATATATAT
>NC_021164.2:4334109-4342533 GCF_000331145.2 Cicer arietinum | reverse complement strand
ATATATATATATATATATATATATATATATTGATTAAATTTAAAAACAATTGAATGTAAGAAGTCTCTTGCGACTTCTATATTTTAAAAAAATATATAAAAAAAATTTAATTTAACGTTAAGTCGCTATTCCAAACTTGAACTTTTTTTATGAAGTCGTATTTACAAATGATGACTTTCTACTATGAGAAAAAAGAAAATACATTGATATGTAATTTAAAAAAGAAAACATATTGATAATAATTTTTTAAGATAGGGTATTTGAAAAAAACTCCAGATAACTCTTTCAACTTTAATTGAATAAATGGCTCAATCAAAAACAGGTTCATTTGTATTTGAAATAGTAGATATGTGAGATGCATTGTCTAATTAAAGTCATGAAACAATAGTTTATTTTGTTCCACGTGTCATTTTAATGATTTTGGCTGTCACGATATCTTGGTAATAGTTTACAGATACTCTAATCAATAATAGATACTCCTTTCAAAATAAAAAAGTAAATAAAAATAGTAATTAAAATATTAATATGTATATTTAGAGGAAATATATATTAATCTTTTAATTATTAATTTCATTTTAGAGGAAATATATATTAATCTTTCAACTACTAATTTCCTTTTAGAAGAAATACTTTAAAATTTAAATTTTGGGTTATACTCAATTTTTATTCCATTTCTGAAAACACAGTGCATGACCTTGCATGAAAAAAGGAATGAGAGTGAGCCTTTGGTGAGGTGATGTTTGTCCATGAGAAAAGTAGTGTTCGGCTTGGAAAATCCATTCCAAGAGGTTAGTTGAGCAGTAATTTGGTAATTGAGAAAATTTTGGAGTGTGGTTTCGTGGGAAAATAAAAAATAAAACATCATTTTCCAATTTTTGTAATAATCAATAAAAATTAAAACAAGGCTATTTAGTTAATCCGGTAAATTAATATATTTGAAATAAAATTTTAATCATTTTAACATAAATTTTTTTATGCCATTTATAAGAATTAAGGCGTGCAAACATTAGAAAAAAAATGCTAAATTCAGTTCACGTTTTAATCCTTTAATTTTTTTTCTTTCTCCCAATTGGTCATTTATTTTAATTTTAAGTGACAATTTGATCTTTTATATTTTAAAATGTCAACAATGTTATTATTATTTTTTTACAAAAATTCAAAATTTCATCAAAATTTTCAAACAAAACTTATAAAATTAATTATATTAGTCAATATAATACAAATTTAATCAAATTCGTAACTCAAATATTTAAATAAACTCATATTTTTATCTCTAACAACATCAAATAAAGAATGAAAATATGAGTTTATTTGAAGATTTGAGTTACAGATTTGATGAAATGTGTATTATATTGAAGAATCTAATTAGTTTTATGAGTTTTGTTTGAAAATTTTGATGAATTTTTGTATAAACAATGATAACATTGTTGATATTTTAAAACATAAAAGGTCAAATTGTTACTTAAAATTAAAATAAAGGACCAAATCAGAAGAAAAAAAAAACAGAAAGAAGATAAAAGGACTAAAATGTTAACTTAAATTAAGTTAAGGGACCACAAGTGATATTTAGCCAAAAAAAAAAAAAAATCTTCAAGTAACTCAATTTTATATAATTTGATTTCATTAAATTGTTAAAATTTATTGAATAATTTTTAATTCTTCACACAAAATTTTGTCATCAAGATTAGAAGAACTATCACATGTAAGTTTCAAAATGTTCACATAATATTTTTATGTTATTATCAATTAATCATTTAACTTTTAATATTAAACAAAAATTAAAAAGCACAAATCTTTTATTAAGTGAGGAAATTGAAATATTTTATGTGAATATAATTTTAATTATATATTTGTTTATATTTTAATATATATCATAACTAATATTACTGAAATAAAAAAGATTTGGTGCCCCTAAAAAATTGGGGCTTAGACCGCCTATCTCAACCGCCCTCAGAGCCATCGCTAGGTTGTAGTACATATGTAGACTACTCCATGGTTTTAAATTGCGGTCCACAACTGCAATTGCGAAAATAATTTATTGCAACCACAATTTATGCCTCATTTACCCGTATTTTCTCACAATATAAATATTTGCAACATATTTGCAACCGCTGCCGCAACCTCAATTTAAAATGATCCACAATTTAAGGAATGACTAATAGAAATCATAATATTCTCAAGCTAATCATTCTAACAAATTCTAGCTAAGGTGTTTTGAGACAAAATCCCTCTCAAGTATTTTAATGATAACAAAATTGTTTCAAAGATTCTGATTATGTGTGTTATCTAACTTGTTTTCTTAAATGTATTAAAATTAGAAAATAGATTCCTCACCTTCTTGATCAAATGAAATGTTTTAACACATATTAATATGTTATCTACGAAAGAGGATGAACAAAGATCTAAGAAATAGGATTAACAAAGACAAGATATATGTCATGTGATACAACTGAAAGGAGGATGAATGTATATCAGAGGACAAACAATGCTAAAAAGAGGACGCATGTACGCAGAGGATAAAAAAAGCAGAAAAAAAGGATGAATTCACGTAAATTATTCATCTCCACACGTGGAAAATATATAAAAGTACAAAAAACAATGTCCTTAACTCATAAAGCAAGATGCTACAATATTGGAAAGAAAAAAAAGTCAAACAACACAAGTCACATCATAATTAATGGATGCTTCATCCTCCTACTCGAGGATAGATCGAAGCACTTATCCTCCTAGCTTTTTTTTTTTTTTTTTTAACAAAGACAGTTGAAGAGCATACTTGAAATTCCAAACAAAGACCATGGACAATTAACCAAGTCTCCAACGAATACTTTGTGCTTTTTTTCATATTTGAAGCTTCACTACTTCTACAAATAGAGATGATTTCATCCTCATCAAATACAACAAAAAACCATACAAAAGGCAAAGATCAAAGTTGTGATAATCAATCTTATCCCCGACATACTTTCTACTAATCATAATTATATCTTTGATATCATCATCCTAGAAAGTATATCTAAGAGGAAAAAATCCACTCTTATCAAATCTCTAAAAAATTATGTATATCCTCAAGTTGATATTAATTTGTTGATAGTTATGCAAAGTATTGTAAACTAAGAAGAGAAATTGTTGTTGTAAGCCTAGTGAGGCTATGAAAATTCACAGTGAAAAGAGTCCATTGGAGGACAAGTCTTGTGTGCCTTAGCGAAAAAACTAACTAGTAAGTGAGGACTGGACGTAACCCATTTTGGGTGAACAAGTATAAATTTGTGTGTCATTTTCTAAATTCTTATCACTTTATTTTTGCCTAACTTTCATTTCATTTTAAACAAATGTTTATCAACAAGTTGATATTAACTTGTTGATAGTTATGCAAAGTATTCTAAACTAAGAAGAGAAATTGTTGTTGTAGGCCTAGTGAGGCTAAGAAAATTCACAATGAAAAGAGTCCACTGGAGGACAAGTCTTTTGTGCCTTAGTGAAAAAACTAGCTAGTAAGTGAGGACTGGACGTAACCCATTTTGGGTGAACAAGTATAAATTTGTGTGTGTCATCTTCTAAATTCTTATCACTTTACTTCTGCCTAACTTTCATTTCATTTTAAACAAATGTTTATCCTCTACCCATCTAGTATCCTCACACAAAGGATATAAATTTAAGAGAAAAAGAAATTTAGAAAGGGTGTAATATCTCTATTCACCCCCTTTCTAGTGATATTTTAACTACTTCAATTGGCATCAGAGCTAGGTTGTCTAGAAAATTACATCTAATAGTGAAAGAGAAAAAGATCAAGAGAAAAATAAAAATGTCAAAAGCTACATATGTATTTGAAGGAGGATCCTCCTTTAGGCCACCCTACTTCGATGGTACATATTACTATTATTGGAAAGGAAAAATGAGGTTGTTCCTCACATCACAAGATAACATATGGTTTGTGGTTGAAAATAGAAATCATGTCATCATTAATAACACATTAAAATTTAGATGAAAAGCCTCAAGCGCAATGGACTGCTGATGAAAATGCCAAGGTACTCATAAACTCTAAAGCTCATTTATTTCTAACGTGTGCCTTGAGTAGGGAAGAATATGATCGAATGGATGAATGGAAAAGCGCAAAGGAACTATGGGATACGTTGAAGATCCATCATGAAAGATCAAGTCACATAAAATAAGTAAGGATTGGCACGAGAGTACGTGAATTTGAACTGTTTGAGATGAAAGAAGAAGGAATGATTGATAAAATGTTTTCAAGACTCACTATTATACTAAATAGCCAACGATCCCTTGGAAAAGAATACTCTATCCAAAAGAGGATTAGAAAAATTCTAAGGAGTCTACCAAGAAAGAGAATGAAGAACTATGGTAACAACCATCACATATACAGGGAACTTGGCCACCATGAAATTAGAATATCTGGTTGGAACACTAAGAACACATGAAGCATTGCTAATCTCAGATAAACCAAATAAAAAGGAAAATATAGTTGCTCTCAAAACAAATCAAACTGAAAGCCCATCCTCTAAATGAGTTGAAGACGTCGTAAAAGTTGAAAGCTATGAATATCCTCTATCCGAGGATGAGGATGAACTTACCCTGATATCCAAATGGATTCAAAGGATAATGAATCACATAGGACAAAATAAAAGACCTAACCAAAAAGAAAAATTTGATAAAATTCAGATAACTTGTTATGGATGTAATAAGACAGGGCACTACAAAATTGAATGTCTTCTAGTGAAAAGAAACCCAAGAAAATTTCATACAAAAATAAATTTATGATGGCTACATGGGACGATAATGATGACTCATCCTCTGAACATGAAAAGGAAGAAGAAACAAATCTCTGTCTGATGGCAAATTCATATACTGAAAAGGTAAACATAACAGAACTATGTCCTTTATGTGAAAAACTAGAAATAGAATTTGTCAATTTATTAAATGACTCAAACTCTCTATCTCATAAATGTGGTTTTCTTAAAAATCAACTTTATGAGATAAAGAAACTTAATGAGGAACTTCAAGCTAAGAATGACAAATATGAAAAAATCATTTTGGACTTGCAGCAATCTCATAAAAGAATGTCTGAGCAACAAAAAATTCTTAACAAAAAGAATGTCAAATATGTCAATGGAACTAGATGGGTATTCAAAAATAAATAAAATGAAGATGGAAAAGTCTTCAGAAACAAGCAAGACTTGTGGCACAAGGGTATAATCAACAAGAAGGAATTGATTATTATGAAACCTTTGCACCCATTGCAAAACTTGAAGCTGTTAGAATACTCCTTGCTTATGCCACCGATAAAGGTATTAAACTATTTCAAATGGATGTCAAACGTGCATTTTGAATGGTTTCTTAATTGAAGAAGTATGTGTTGTCCAACCTCCTAGCTTTGTAGATGAGTAGAAGCCTAACCATGTGTTTAAGCTCTCAAAATCTCTTTACATATTAAAGCAAGCTCCTTGAGCTTGGTATGAGAGGTTAAGTTCCTTCCTAAAAAAAATGGCTTCTTAAGAGGATAGATCGTCATAACTCTCTTCAAGAAAACTCATAAAAATGATTTACTAATTGTTCAAGTATACGTTGATGACATAATCTTTGGATCTACAAACAAAAAGATGTGTGAAGATTTTTCTAACCTCATGCAAAGTGAATGTGAAATGAGCGTGATGGGAGAACGAATATTTTTTTTTCTTGGATTACAAATTATACAATAAAAAACTCGCATATTTGTTTTTCAAGAAAAATTTACAAAAGACCTTCTCAAAAGATATAAAATGAATGAAGCCAAAATAATGCTGACTATGTGGGAGATAAAGTAGAAAAAAAAAGTACGAATGTAGCTTATCAATTTCTCGATCAAGCACTCATCAATTGGTCATGCAATACACAAAATACCATTGTCTTATTAACTACCAAGGTGGAATATGTATCCGTTGCGAACTGTTATTCTCAAATACTAGGGTAAAAAATCAACTTGAAGATTATTTACTAAGGTACACCAAAATTCCTATCCTCTGTGACAATACTAGTGCAATAAATCTTTCAAAAAATTCCATACAACATTTTAGGTCCAAACATATTGAAATTAAACATCACTTCATTAGAGATCATATTCAAAAAGGGGAGATTGAGCTGATTTTTATTGAAACAGAAAATCAACTTGCATATATTTTTACTAAACTTCTTCAGGAAGAACGATTTAAAAGTATTATGGAAAAACTTTCTATCACTAGTACATCAATCTCTATTTAAAACTGTTTAAAAATTAAAAAAATAACAAACAATTTCTTAAAAAATGTCTTCCTCCTTATGTTCGAGGATGAACCAAGCAGTTAAGTAGCATCCTCTTTCAAATCTGAGGATGAACCAAAAAGCTAGAAGTTGAAAAAATCTCTATTGCACGTTTCTCGCTGTTGATTCTCTCTCCCTCTCGCTCTCTTTATCTCTCTGTCTTGAAACCACACATCCTACTCTAACCCCTCAATGATTACCCTATAGGCTAATTCTTTCCACTTATCCTCAACAGTTACTTAACCCATCAGAATTCCATTTTCAAACATCCAAACCACTCTCATCATCCATTCTCCTATCTAAAAATGGCTCGAACAATGGTTTCAACAAATAGAAAAGTTTCAACAACCTCCCAAGATCATCTATTTGAGAGTTTTTCTAGTGACTCTAATCAATCTCAAGAAGAAACAATCTCACCGGCTTGGTACAACCAAAACCATTAACCATCATTCGTCATCCTCTAAACACAAATACTCCTCCTCCCCATCTAACCTCCTCTAAAACTAAGAAAACTTTTTCATAAAAACCTCATATTTTTGTACCTACCATGCGTTCTCTCAAATCATGTCAGGAGCACTCTTTTCTAGAACCAAACCTCCGCAAGAAAATACCATCCATGTGACACCCTAAACCCCCAAAATACCATATAAAATAGTTTATACTAGACTTTTTTAGTAAAATTCGCAGTGGATAAAAAAAATTTATTAACATGAAAATAAAAACTTTTGTAACTAATTTATGATATGACGTTTCTCAAAGTACACATGGAACAATTCAAACTTTATTACTCAATTAAAACAATTTAATCTCAATGAACTTGATTTAACTATAAATTCTTATTTTAATTCCAAAAACTTACTAAAATATCATTTGTAATTACATAACTAAAATATAAATTACAACTCTAAATTCCCGGTATCACCTATTAGAGCGAGGTTTCTCCCAAACTTGAACTTCAAGGCTCATTAACCTGTAATAACTGCGATTTCGCAAACGCATGGCCAAACCAGTCAAACACAAACAACGAATGAGGAAAGGTTCGAAATCACGATGATAGTATAATACAAACATTCCTCAAGAAAATATCACATTAAACAGTCAAAATCACTCAATGAAAATCAATAAATTTCACTATAACATTAAATCGTCTAAGAGAAATTATCACCACACACGACACATATTAATCACAACAAAACAATCACAATAAAATGCAATGCTATGCATGAACTTAGACTCTACTTCACAATGTGGGACTATTTTAACCCTGAAGTACTTGGTTAGGAGGCTTGATACTATGCCACTATCCCGGTGGACAAACAATTCAAATTGGCCCTGTCCTCATAGATCCCCTCAACTCAACCCGAGACGCGTATACGCGACAGTCGAGGTAAACATGTGTTGCATGGTAGCTCCCGACATTTGGAGTGCTACTAATGACTCTTCATCATATGCATATTTTTTATTGTTTTTAGTCTTATTTATCTTTAATCATTAGTTAATTTAAGGAGTTATTTGATATATTTTGTTGATTTTAGCTCTTTGATTTAATGAAATATTCAAGTTATTATTTCCTTGATTAAGTAGGGAGTTTCCAGAGTTTTGTTTTGTTACTTTGTTTTAGTGCAGTGCTGAATTTTGGTGAGAAATCAACATGATCTATGTAGAGTATTTCAGCCATATCTGAAGTTGTAGATGTCCAATTGGAGTCAAACCAAGTGCAAATGAAAGCTACGATCCATAACTACAACTTACATGAAGACACTGGAACCAAATTCAGACTAGAAAGAGGCGAAAAATGCAATATACGTCGGACATCAGATGCTAAGCGCTTGAAGCGCGCCAGACGCGCCTGAGGCGCGTTTCCAGCCATTCAGCGCTGTCCAGGCGCGCCTGAAGCGCGTTTTCTACGCATGGGGCGCGTTTCCAGCCATCCAACACTTTCCGGGCGCGCCTGGAGCGCGTTTCATGCGCCTGGGGCGCGTGACGCGCATCACCAACCATAAAAATGCAATTTTTCACTATTTTAGGGATCTTTTTTACTCTTGGGAAGTTGGGAGACTTGTGCCCTAGCATAGAAACTCAAAGACGACCGCTTCTAACATCATTGGAGCAGTTTTATCAAGAATCATTCATGAA